>NW_025321311.1:0-7500 GCF_019176455.1 Solea senegalensis
TCTGTTTAAGAGCGTTTGCTCTGAGAAATAAATAAGATGCAGCGTCTCACAGCTCACACATCTGAGTCAGGGGCATTTTACCTCCCCCCCCCCAGCTTTACGTTAGTCACTGTGTTGTAATGTCGTTTGTTTGTAATTTGCTTGTTACATTTTCTGATGCTTCAGTGTTTTCTGCTGTCATTTATATTCCTCCCACCACACACACACACACACACACACGAACAACCACCACAGTTGAACTTTCTTTGACCAGAACATCCACTGAAATATGCTAAGATACACAATATAGTAATAAATGATGAATGTAAATGTCTTCAAATGTCTTCATTATCATAAGCTCTGATACCTTACCCACACTGAAGTGTACCATCTCTGTCCCTCACCCTGATGGATGTTAGGGTTCGGTGCTCAGAGTCTGGCTCAGAGGCACTGGCAGAGACCACTGCTGAGACTTCAGTGGATGAGGATTGATTGATATAATATTAAGGTCTAGAATCGAAGAAAAACAACATTTAAACCCACTGCCATGATTGCATTTGTAAAGTGGACACAAAGGATCAGAGGTGCTGTGAATGATCGGATTTACTGAGCAGTGATGTAGTCGTTGAGTCAGTGTTGATCAAAATACGCTCTAATGAATTTCTTTGTCACTCCCTCAATTTCTTTTTTCACAGTGGTGGATATCCTACACTGAAGAGCCAGTTTATTGAACATTAAACACAAGCACAGTATTAGGGTTTTGAGCAGACCAGTAGTAATTGGCTGATATCTGCTGCTAACAGCCTCAGCTTAATACACTCATATCAGTCTTTGTAATTGTTTCTTAAAGCTACTGTCAGGGATGTCGTCTTTACGCTAACGTTGCGCTCATTTCCTCTCTTACCTCATGAACATGCACTGACAAACACGCAGAGGACCTTGATTGGATAAAGTGTTGACAAACACAATGAGATCTTTGTATTTTAAGATGCATGAAATAGAATGTTCTGCACGTGTGTATACATCTCGACATCTGTGCCAATTATGATTTAGAACTAATTCATCTCCGCGTTAACGCCCCAGCATGTCTCTGTGTGTATGTGTGTGTGTGTTAGTGCCGGCATTAATGACTGCTAATTACACATTAATTGTTCAGTTGCTGGTTAATGCCATGTTGAGAATTGTTCTATTAAAGTGTTTTAATTGGTCTGTGTGAGCTGCATCAGGGTGTGCGTGTGTGTGTGCTTGTGTGTGTGTGGCGCATGCGCGGCAGGCGTGCAGTGTGTGTGTGTGCGCGGCGCGCGCGGTGTTGCGAGCTGCATCAGGAGTGTACAGACTGAGCTATGGTTCACTGAGCCAGTGTGTGTGTGTGTGTGTGTGTGTGTGTAATCATCTACACCCTACTCATTCCTAAACTACCTTACAAATGATAAGTCACTTTTAATGGGCTTTATCAGCAGCAACACAGGCACTCACACTCACACACACACACACACACACACGTTCAGTCACAGGTATTACACACTAATGAAAAAGAGGCCTTTGGGAATAAGAGGTTAGTTTAACGTTAGGTTTTACTGCTCCTCATAATGCTAATCACTGTGATTATTATGGTGCTAGAATGGACTATGTGTCCGTGTGTGTGTGTGTGTGTTTGTATTATGGAAATGACCCCTGTGTGTATATGAATGTTGTGTTCTGCATTGTAGCTCAGCCAATGGCTAACAACCTTAGTGGGAAATTAAAAACCGTAAATTCTGCTTAGTGTAGATAGCAGCTCAACACACACACACACATCATTGTCATCCCATTCTCCACTGAGCCACAGCGATCACTAAACCAAGGAAACAAAGGGCTCACCATATCAATATGTAGGTATATGTAGGACGTGTGTAACCTCAGTAACCTCAGAAAGAGTCAACAACAACAACAAAATCATCCTGAAGCAGAACATAAACTGTGTATAATTTTAAATGATTTTAAAATAAATACTTGTATTACCACAGAAGCTTCATCTTCTTCTTCCAGGTAAAGGCTTCGTCAGATGGAGATGACGATGATGAGGAGGATGATGACTTCGATGAGGTCCCAGAGAAAGAGGGATATGAGCCTCACATTCCAGAGCATCTGAGGGCGGAGTACGGTGAGTCCAGCTACACACACACACACACACGCGTTACCTCAGACATGTGCCGAGGTCAGGCTTCAAAAGAAGGGCCTGCTGCAGCTCTAATCCTTTAAGATTCACACACACACACACACTTCAAAGACCTGTTGGCTTCAGCAGTTGGTGAAGTTGGTTTATTTTTACACGTGTGGTTAGAGAGTGTGCAGGAAAATCCCTGAAAAACCACACGACCACTAACATGTGGTGAGATGTATTCTGACCTTTTGTTTAAACAGGATTTGGTTCATCTCTGATGATTAGTCAGTTGTTTATTATCAGCACATGGTTTGGGGGTTGGTGACATTTCCATTAAAATCTCAACACTGGTGTTTGTTTATTACTAACATGAGACGGAAGAAAAGACAAGTGAATAGACTCACTGATGAGTGTCCTCGTGTCCTTTTTTTTAGTTTATTAATGGGCTCCGATTTGATATTCTACAACCTATTGGCAGGATCCACCACTCTGTCTAACAGCCACCACACCCATCACTTGTACTAGCTAATTTCTAGTAGCACATCTAGCAGACATTGCCGATCAATGACTAAATGAGCTAGTTTAAGGGCCATTTTTCCTGAGGTTTTGTGTGTATGATTTGATTTTCTGCTGATGATTGAAAACCAAAAGGCTGCTTTTTCCATAAATCAATGCCGACCTCTGCCACATGGAGTGAGTAGAAGTGCATTCAGTGACCCTCATAAACACAAATGTTGTCCACTAACCAAACACCTGCTGCTAATGCATTCAAGGAACCTTGGAAATGTCATCAGTCCACTAAAGTAACGCTTGCTGCTGCCACCTTGTGGTAAGAGATACACAGCTAATTAGGTAGTGATGACATCACAAGTGTGGAATTACACATCATTTTTGATTTCATTTTGAATATTGTTATTTTCTTGGAATTCCATGACATTGAAAGACATTCCGTACACTACAGTGACGCTGTGAGGAGCACACGCCTCCAACAAGACTCAGTCCTTTAAAGTCAATTTAAGCTTTATATCTAATTGTCAGACAATGATCACGTGTAAAGCAGCACTTACAGTAAGTGTTAGTGAACTGTCCCAGTGTTGTTTTTGTGTGACTTGGATGCAGCAGAGTTATTTAATGGAGACAAATAGCTTCTTTTTCACCAGTATTTCCCCCTGTGTATCTTTGATGGATATTGTCGTGTCAACACATCCATTTACCTTTACACACAGTCATCACTAGCTACATACTGTGTGACTGACTGTTGTCGTATTGTTCTTGCTGTATGGATCATGTCGAGCCTCCGGCCAGCAAAGCGGGTCAGAGGTTAAATGCTCAGGTCATTAACCAACTGCAGTCATTTTATTGCTGTGTCAGCTCCATAGCAACATGTTTTTTTCTAAATATGAGATGGAATTTGAATGATGTAAATATCGTTATCAGCAGACGTGTGAAGGCTGCAGGCAACAGCAGCCGTGCTGCTCCGTCAGCCATATTCAAGCCTCTCGCCAGTCCTCGTATAGATTTATATGTGCGTTCATCTGTGTGTGTGTCTGTGTTAATGACACCATAACAGAACATGTTGACAGTGCTGTTATTGCTACGTCAGCCATGTTGTTGTGGCTGTGAGGTGGCCTTTGACCCCTGCTCCTGAGTCATTATATTCACACTCGGCCTCTTCTCTACCTGGAGCTCATCCCTCTCTCCTCCCATCCTCCCATCCTCCCTCCATTACTAATCAATTAGACACAAAAGTAATTAGATTGTATCTGATGGGTCCAAAACAGCTGTGTGTGTGTGTCAGGGTGATTAGTGGGTGAGATCATTACGATCTACAGAGGCCATACCAAATTAACAATGCAACCTCTTTAATGAGCCCCCTATTAGCCCCAGCACACAGGTTTTACCACCCACCTACACACACACAGATATTTTCTACCTTTATAGCTGTGAGATCTGTACATAGACCTGAGTGCAGTGTTCACACCAGACTACTCTCATTATATACAGTTATTATACAAACTGTATATAAAAAGTGTTTTACCGCCATCACACGTCAGAGTCATACAGCAGCAGTTTGTCATGTCAGAGACACATTATGGTTTCCTCCATTTTACACAGAGATTTCTTCAGCACGAGTCTCTGTCAGTGTAGAATACAAGCGTCAAGCAATAATCTTAGGATTGACGGACATGAAGTGTTTTAGCGTCACTGTGGCTCCAGGTGACCACACAGTCTCGTTTACCTGTTCTCCTGCCCAGTAATGTATAGTTTTATCATTTATTGCTAGTTATTGTTGCGGACCCCGGTCTGGGTCACGCAGTGTTCTGCCGGCTTCACAGTGACCTCAGTCACCTCAGTGACCTCCACAGTCACCACATGTGAATCTAGTTGAAACCCTCTGTGATGTGGTGAACAGCAGATTAGCAGCATTCATTAGAAACAGACAGGAGCAGAAGCTTGGAGGAATCAGTGACTGTGGTGTTCTGTGGATGTGCCTCCCTTCCCCTCTCTCCTCTTTCATTCCCTCTGTCCTGTTCCGTCATTCTGATTATCAGTAGTCTTATCCCTCTCTTTCTGCTGTCAGGACACTATCTCTCTCTTTCTCAAATTAACATTTTAATTACAGGCCCTCCTTAACCCAAGAAAATCAATTCCTCTTTCCACCTTTCCTCTCGCTGTACTCTCTCTCCCCTTAGCTCTCCCTCCTTAGTCTCTGTTGCTTTACTTGAAAAGCTCCACAGATAAATAAATAAATAAAACAACACACAAAAACTCCTTCCATGGAATCAAGAGCAGCAGACAGACTCTGTGTTTACCATCCATACAGAGAAGAAGGGAGAACAGAGGGAGGAGAGGAGCTGTCATGTGACTGCTGACAGTAAATAAAAACCACGTCCAGGTCTCACTGAAGGTTCAAATTTGCATTACCTGAATGTGTTAGTCTGTGATTTAGAATAACAAACTCAGACTAACACGTGAACATGTACAGTATAAAAGTTAAAAGTTTAGAGTAAAATAGACAAAGGACTCTCTCTGATTCACAGGTTTGGTCCATCAGCAGTAAAACCTGACAATTGTGCTTGTTTTTTTTACGCTTTCTCGGTCTCCGTGACAACAGTATATCATATTTACCGTAAAAGTCAACACAATCTTTAACAAATGTGTCTGTTTTGGAATCCAGCCTTCCTTGAAACTCTCTGTGACTTTGTCAGACCTCTGAACAAGACTTTTATTCATGAAGAACAGTGTGCTGGTACTGAATGTGTGAAGCTGATTATGTGTGAGATCATCATGTTGACAGCTCACTCTGATCTCACCTGCACACACACACATTGACCTCCTTTGATTTGGACAGCCTAACAAAGCCTTCCCTAACCTTAACTTGACCACAGTGGTCATCCAATCTTAGCCCTAAACTTAACCAGTTCCTCAGAAATGTTCTGCCTCCTTTCGACCAGGTTTTGGTCTCCATGAGGACTACTGATCAGGTCAGTAGACATAATGCATTCACCAGCACCTTACCCTAACCTTAAACATCACAACTAACTGCTAAACTCAACCTTATTCTCCCCTAAAACCAAGTCTTAACCCATAAAAAGCCCTTTAAAGTTGTGAGGATCAGTCGTGTCCTCACAAACATACCCATACAAGAACACACACACACATGGGTATACTGCATTTATTTATTTGCATTAAAATGAAAAACTTGCATGTTTTCAGTTGTCAGAACTGTGGTTGTGTTGGGTCCTGACAGGCTCCTGTGTGTTCACCACAGGCCACACACACAGTTACTGGTTACACAGGAAAGTGCAGACATAAACCAAGAGGCAAAGTCTCAACTGTGGAATCAGTAGAGATTCCAGGAGACAGTCTGTAATAGTACACTTCCACCTCCTAAATTGGTGGCATCGAGCACTAACTGAAGCAGTTCATCAAGATCAGCAGCTGCCAGCAGGGATAAAGGGAAGGACTCTGCTCAACTCCAAACAGCTCCACAGGTTTGGTCATACATGGGTTCTGAAGTGTTATCTCAACATTTGCTTCACTTCAGACTTCAGATCACACATTTTCTTCTTAGGAAACAAATTAGTTTCATGGTTTAATATCAGTCATGAGGGTGTTTGATCTCACGCTCCTCATGTCTGTGTCGGCAGGTTTGGATCCCACTCCTTCCACCTCAACAGCACCTGTCATAAGAAAACCTCCTGCAAAGAGACCTGCAGCTCCTCCTCCTCAAGCCTCCTCCTCCTCCTCCTCCTCCTCCAGGCACATGAAGCGACTCAGAGATGAGGAGCAGGATCCAACCTGTGCGGCCGCCACGCTGCGTGTCCTCAAACAGAAGCATCCCAGTCCTGTGGAGCCCAGGTGATAAACACTGTGAACACTCATATATCTCATTATACCTATATAAGGAAATTCACTTTTAATAAGATAATGTCATGTAAATAGTAGACTGTACAATAAATGCCACAGCTATTGTAATTCACATTATAAACATGATGATAGACATTTAAATGAACATATTGCTGTTAAGAGTAAAGGCAAACTCCTAATGTTAAAGGTCAGAGTGATGTAAACTTTTATAGGTTCAGAAGTTAATGAAGCGGAACTGAGACGTGCTGAGAAGCAGAAAAGAATCTCCCGTCTCCTGCACTTTTTAAAGAGTCACCTCTTTGACAGATGATCATAAAGGATCATGAACCAGAGCCAGACATGTGTCACATGATCAGAGGCTGTTGTTCTTTCCTCACACATGTACAGCTGGGAACTGCAGACATGTGCTGTAAATATGAGGAACCCTCAGAACGTCCGGCTGGATATACGGCGACGATTCATCGATATGAATTGATTACGAGATGAATTGCTTCTTAAAATATTCCGCTTTCTTTTAACAAAGAAATCATTCAAAGTTATTTTCATTTTTGTTTGTGGAGAAAAGAAGACATTTTCTGGACCAAACGGTTACTTGATCAATCAAAGTAATAATGGACAGTTGCAGCCCTATAGATTATTTGATTTCTATCCAACATGCTGGTAAATTTGAAGATAAGATGAAAGTTGTCAGTGTTTTTCTCCTTTCTTAAGAACAAAGTGAATTTAGTGATGACTTTAGTCTGGTAACAGCTTCTCTAAAGCCTCTAATGGCCAACCTAATTATTTGAATCTGCTCAATTTCATCCACAGCAACTGCCAATGTGATCGCATACATTTTTGAAATGTAAGTATTGGTATGGATGTGTGTTAACTCCCCTCATGTCTCCAGCAGCAGCAGCAGGAACTCCTCATTGAATCCCAACTCATCTCAGTCCAGTTCAGATAAGAAGTCTGCCGATGCTCCTGTGGTTCCCTTTGGTTTGGACCTGTACTACTGGGGACAGAAG
>NW_025321312.1:0-23263 GCF_019176455.1 Solea senegalensis
CAACAGCGAGCTGAGAGGGGACACCTGATTGGACAGGCTGTCAACAAAGTGGCAGCTGATTGGCTCGCGGGCGACATCTGTCGTGACATTAACCAATCACGTCTTGATGCGTTGATCACTGGGAAACGTCACACAGGTTTCCGGCTTGACCGTGTTTGTCGTGTATTTCTCCTTCATAAAATCGCAAAATGTATTATTTATTTAAAATTAAATGTTCTATTTTTTATATATGTGTATATACGTGTATGAACACACACACACACACACACGTTATTATATAATATATAAGCTTTTAATTTTACACACACATATATATGTATGTGTATATACATATACATATTGGAATATTTTCTTGCTTTTCTTTTTACAGTTGTGGAATATTTTCTTGTATTTGCGATATTTCATTGAGACATTTTATTATTATGTTTGCATGTGTGATGTATATTTTCTATTTCATATCTATCTATCTATCTATCTATCTATCTATCCAGCAGCATATCATGCTGCCAGGCAGTGTCACCCCCATCTGCTTTACTGTATTTTTACAGCTAGGGACAAAACAGTAGTAGTAGTAGTAGTAGTAGTAGCGTAGTTCACATTTTGCAAGTAGCTTTCCCATCAATGACTGCACACAGCTGCATTCCCACTCTTCTAACAGCAGGGTGCAGTCATGCACCTGATAAAAGACATGAAGACGAAGCTTTGTATAAAATTCATCAATGATTATAGCAGCTTGCTAACTGTGCTGAGAGACGGTGCATCAATGACCACATAAATTTGAGACCATTTTATGTTATCAGTTTGGAGCATGTATGTATGGAAATGGATGAATGCTGTTTTTGAATGTAGAAAATATTGGCCATTTGTTGATATACTGCATATATATATATATATATATATATATATATATATATATATATATATATATATATATATAATATTTTTTTGATAATAATAATGAAACCTCTTATCAGTTGATTCATATGCTGATAATACTGCCGAGTCTGAGAGCGAAATCCCCTTCCTAATATCCACATGAATGTTAGATTCAGAGCTGGATGGCTGCTTTTATGTTACCTCAGATGGTGAGTCTGTGTGATGAATTATAGACAATAGGTTGAGGGCAGCCAACAGTGCATTTATGACAGATAATAAATGTGCACTGCCAAACCAAGCCAATTGAAGTGTGCCGTTCTGGAATGGAAAAAGAAAGAGAGAAGGAGTTCATAGGCAAAAATTGTGATATTGTGTCAACACTTTATTATGCATCACCACCATGCAAAATCACTGCTATGAACTTGCTCCGGAAAAAAAAAAAAATCAAAGTAGATATATTTCACACATTTATGATTTTAGATTGGCTTGCCACTTTCCTCAAAGTGACTGAGCAAAGTTTTGCGCACTCTCGGTAAAATACATCAAGAGTGTGTATTTTTGTCTTGCAAGTCATCCAAAGATTTGTGTGAGAGCACTGGTGCTAACAAATGACGCAAAGGCAAATGAGTGATGATCGGACCTTAATCCATAAACCCTTAATTGTAAACACAAATTGTTCAATGTCCTTACCAGTGTTAACCTTTGAATTTCAACTCTCTGTTACATATTTATTTCAATATATTCTAAGATGCTTTAACTTATGTTTCTTTAACCATTTGTATGTAGTCAGTATACATATTAGCAGATAAAATCCATTCCAAGCATCAGATAAAACGAGTTTCACCTCATTTATCCTGGGAAACACATCTAGCATTGCTGCTGATCTCTTCATGTTGTTATCTACTGTACAAGTGGCATTGACACTTTGAACAAGCTTGCAGTCAGCTAAGGCATAGTGCATTGGTTTGACTAGTCAAAGAACTCTTTACGTATATTTGATCAGTAGCAGTTGGCCTGCTCCATAAAAAAGGTTACAATGAAAAATAATGCAAAAGCCACTTGACAGCAACAATAATAAATCTATGGAATAGTGACATAGTCTGCCCATCTCGGCCATTTACAAAAGATTGCAATCATTTCAACTCATACATAATTCTAAACATAAACCAGACAACTTTTCACTTCATTGAAAACCAACTCGGAAACATGAACATTTAAAATAACCAGTATTGTCACTGAATGTACGTACCGTTTTGTTGTAAAATGATTACAACTCATATAAAAAGGACAAAATAAAGAAGAAAAAAAATCCCCCAAATCATGACGTTTTTATGGCACCTGTGGTATCATAGACAGCTCATTAATTAATCTCTTTACATCAGCTCACAGTATTATTTTAAATATGTGGTTGGTTAAAAATATATATCTTTACATAAATGTATCCTGTGGTTGGATTTAACAATTGTTTTCAACTCAAATTCTTTGTTTCTTCAGTGCTCATTGGTGTTGGCCCATCCAGTGTCTTCTACTATTGTTGCTTTTCATATTGCTCACCTATATCGAACAAAAAACATGGCATTTTATACTGACATTATCAGCAGTAAAGGAACGTTTTGTGTGTTTACAACAACATTAATATTCCAGTGTTATAAACTTACCAGTAACCTGGGCTAACACAGTCACTGCTGCAGAGTCACCTGTACCACAGCATGCAAACCAGGTTAGAATTTAAACAAAGAAGCAGGACTCGATAATGCAGTTATTGTCTTTAATGTAGTTTCGGTCTCACCATGCATGTTTTGTCTGGCTCCTGCTGGTGCTTCATTAGCTCCTCCATCTTCAGCTCGTCCTCCAGCTGCTGCTCTAGGTCGTTCTCAAAGCTCTCTGCATCTGCAGCACTGGTCATCCTACGCCACAGATCACACAGTTTAATACAAGATTAAAGATGCCATATAAAACAGGGTATACTGTTTATAAAATTGTTTCCATTGAACATGATTTAATTTCATAATGAAAAACCATCCCACAGAATTGTTGTCTTTTAAAAGAACCATCATATTTTATTCAGTTGTTAAAAGAAATGACCTGAGGTACATGGCGTTTTCCAAACACATCTATCTAACAAAGCAACACCACAAGGCAGCAAACAATTATTTGATAAATTGACTATGAATCGATTACTAAATGAATCATGGACTATTTTGATAATTAATGAATTGGTTCCAATGCTTTTTTTTTTAATAATTAAAACAAGCTTTCTGATTTTTCAACTTCTTTCATTTTAATATTTTCTGGTTTATTTGCTCCATATAACAATGGAATCATTAAAACATCAACATAATTCTGGTTTGAGAATGTTATCATTTCGAGGTTTGGGGAAACAACAATCAACATTTTTCAACACTCTATGACTGATTTTATGGACCAAACAATTATTCGATTAATTGAGAAAATAATTGAGAGATTAATTGATTATGACAATAGAAAACACTGCAGTGAACTAAAGCAGTATCTCAGGTTATGCATAGACATGTATCAAATGGAAGAGTGAAGACCCCCATATTTATTCTTTGACATTGTTTTCCTCACTTTATTACAGTCACAAACATTTGTAGAATTTCTTATTTATCGATTATTGATGACAACGTGTATCTGATTACAACCTTGTTTTATATGTGATGAAGGGATCTGAGGAGGTCGTTGCCAACAGGTCACTGCGTCCAAAGTCTGAATCTGCAGTGCTCTCACTCTCACTTCCACCCTCTGTGCAAATACAAAGAGATATAACGTCAGCTGTTACACAAAATTTCAGGGACAAACAGGCGGTCAAGCACTTTGGAATTTATTCCAACCTGAATTGAGTTCCCTGACCAGTGACGACATTGTGTTGGTGATGGAATCAGCAGCGATGAGCAGGTCATTTCTCAGATTTCTCCTCGGACCTTAAAAATAGACCCCCAAAAAGATTAGTTTGATTATGTAATATGTCAATTTGTCTTGAGACATTTCGGATTCCCTACTAACTTTGCTTGACTATAGAGATTTGGAGATACTTGGGAGACTTTCACAGAACTAATGCTGCAAATTGTACAAAATTAGATCCTGTCTAACCTGGTGCCGCATCAAAAAAAAGTCATGTTTACATTGGAAGAACATCAGGAAAAGGTCTTTGTTGTCGTTATACAACTGAAATTGCGAGGGTTGTACAGAGCTGCTGCTGCAACCTGACCGAATGTGTCTAACATTTGAACATTCACACATGTTTTGATGGTGGGAGGAAACTGGAGAGCCCCGGAGGGAACCCACACGGACACGAGGAGAACATGCAAACTCCACACAAAAAGGTCACAGACCGGGAATCGAAGCCAGCGCCTTCTTGTTGTGATGCTAGTGACTGAACAGACAATCACGGCTCAAAAGCATCCGAAATGTGGCATGTGGACGTATTTCTGGTTCACCACATAGATTTGTGCATAGGAGGATATAGGAAATGGCATACACAGTATTAAAAAAATATAAAGATCAGGATTTTATACATGTTGTTTCAAATAAAAAAGCATTACTCTTAGCTCTACTATATACAGCTTCCAGTCAGCCTTATCTTTGCCATATTTTGGAACCAAATGCATGTATATTTGTATTTGTTATATGTATAAGTATATAAATTACCCTGAGCGAAGGCTTCCTGGACGTCCCCGCCCACGCCCATGAGTGAGTCCTGAGGTGTGTGAGTCGGGGTCGTGACAGCAGAGTCTGAGTGGATCGGTGTGGGGATTGAGCGGCTGATGGTGTGGCTGGGGGAAGAGCGTGGAGAGCCCGGGCCCTGAGTCTGCAACACAAACACGCGGAGTCAACACAGTCATGCAAAAATGGCAAGACAGTAAAAAGAACATAATATGTGATTATAAAGGCAAACACTATAAGCAACATGTCACATGACTAAACTGTCAATTTCATTGTCAGAGCTCAGAACCTCAAAGCGCAGCTGCAACAATTCAGTTGAACAGTTTTTGAAGGTTATCAAGAGGTCATTTTGTCCTAAATGTGGACCACAAAAGCTTAGTGAGCAGCACACATTACACGCACGTTAGAAATGTACAATATGCAGAGTCGTTAAGCTGAAACACAAAATTATTCTAATACTCAACATGCTGTTTAACTGAGTTTTCTCCCTAAAAGTGTTCCAGTTATGCCCACAAACCAAACCACACGTGTGTTTTTTGTCTGGTAAACAAAATCTTTCCGAAATATGTAAAAAAGAAAAAAAGAAGAACTGAAGTAAATTCATCTCTTTGTTGTTATTGGAAAGATAAACGTTTTTAAGGTTCAAGTATTCATTTCAAACATGCGTCCAAGTTTCACTCTCTTTTGCTGCCCTTGGGGGGTTTTCACACACTTACAGCTTGTCTCCGTTCCTCCTCCAGCTGAAAAACAATATTTATGGCCCATGAAATAAGAGAAATTGTATTTCTGAGTATTTCTGAAAATAAATATATAAATAAATAAATAAATAAATCATGGCCCTGTTTCCCCCAGGTTGTGATGGGCATGTGGCTTCCTCATTCAGCTATAATGGATTAACATTGATCTTTTTAGGCTAATTGGATTGCTACCCCTGGAATTGATTGTTAACTTCAACTAAATGTTTGGTTTGAAAAACAAAAACAATGCTGTTGTCATGGCCAGCCAGGGTTTGGGGAGTAAATGTCTGTAAGATAACTATAATCATGTGTTAAGGCTCAAAGAAGAAGCAGTAATTCTTAAAATTGAAATGACGCACAATAAACATTAATAAAGTACGAGTACGTATCTCACACGGATTTGTCTTCGCAACAAGCTGGTGTTTAAAAGCGTCCACATTATTGTTAGCTTAAGGCTGTTTTTTTTGTTTCTGACTGAAAACGTTTTAAGGCATTTTGCCTGATGAAGATATGATGTTTTGGCCCAATATTCAATTGCTTTTACTTGCTGATCCCTGATTTAGAGAGTCCATTTAACCTGATATGCACGCTTTTGGACAGTGGGAGGAAACTAGTCTACTTAAACACGCAAACTCCACACGGAAAGGCCCTTTGGTCAAACAGGGGTCTGAAGCAGTGACTGTCTTGCTGTGAGGCAACACTGTTTGCCACTGCACTACTGTGTGACCCCATATTTAGATCCATATATTTAAAATTGATGAAGAAATTATATGAATAAACCACATCTATATTCGTAATGCTTAATTAGCGTCGATAGTTATGTAAAAGCAAGATCTTATGTTAAGAGTATGCTAGTGTTTGGCTGTTAAAGATGGACGCCCTGTAATGGACATGTTTTTTTTTAGGTTTCCTCATCTGTAAAGTGCAGTGTTTGCTTTACATTAGCTGGAGTGATCAGCCACAGCTGGGAGGAACTGTAATACAAGATACATTCATCATCTGGCCATATTGCCTACCAGCTGCATCAATGTGAAAAAAGAAAACATACAAGCACTACATGTCCATGTAGTATTATATAAACATGAAAACGTAATGGATTATGGCCAAGAAGCAAATGTTTAAAAAATAACAAAATCACAAGCATATTGTGCTGTACAGAGTGTGTCTTCCTCCAGTAATCACAAAGGCGACTTAATCTGTATGTGACTACTGTGCAGCGAGCGAGATGAGAGACATGTCTCTGGTACCTTGAGAAGCATCATTAGCTGCTCCAGCTGCACCATGAGTTCCCTGCGACTGTCCTGGAGACTAGACATTCTTTGTTCCAGCTCATCTTTGCGTTGCCTAACAGGAGAAACAAGTTGTACAGTGTGATGATACCATAATGTCACGTGAGTGGGCAAAAAACGGGGGGCATGATGAGCATCTGTTGTTCATTTCCCATTAGAGAGTATAAGTTCTACTGCAGTAAAACCATAAAAACAATTAGTGTGTTGAATTGAGCAAGAAAAGGTACCTGAGAAGTCGAAGCTCAGCCAGCAGAGTGGGATTCTGCTGACCCTTGTCAGGAGGTGGCAAGGAGGCCTCCTCATGCTGGAGACGCAGACGCTGGATTTCCTGCAGGATTTCTCTGTGATTGGGGGACAACCATGCAAATTATGAATTTAGACATGCTGTGTTGTGTCTTTGTGGATGTTATTATTCTACCTCTATTTTGTCTTCTTGAGCAGAAACTGTGTGAAATAATTTGTATGTCCTTTTTCTGAAAGAGGGCTCTGTCAAGCAAAACTATCAAACCTGACTATGAAAGCATTAGTGTGTATACACATGCACGTATCAAACTGCTAAACAACTGTTTGTTTTGTTTTTTTAGCAATACAATTCACTTCTGAAACTCTTAGTAGGTGCTCCAAACTGTTTTACTTACAAGTAATAATATTATAAACAATATATTTTCTTTCATTTGATTATTGATTTGATTAATATTATTATTAACAGCCATTATTAATGCAACTATTAGTTATTATATGAGAAATTTAAAAAATAATTCTAGATCCCACATAAGCAACAAAAACGATGTAGAAACATAATTTAAAGCCCTGATAGATAACCCAGTTGAATATTTTAGTTGCCTTTTTTATCGCTAAAATTGACAAGCTTTTAGTGTCCCAGAATTTGTCAAGAGACAAAGACAAAAAGGGCCGAACAGTATCCACCAAGGCAGTCATCCCTGACCTGTTTTTGCTCTCAAGCTCAGCAATGAGCTGCCTCTGCTGTTTGTTGGCATCCAGAGAGCAGGGAAGGTCTGTGGGGATCCGCTGCTGTTGAGCCTGTTGGTGAAACCAAGCAAGAGACATCACGTGAGCTGGCTTTACTTCAGGATGATGTCATCTGCTACCTTATTTAATATCTCCGAGGGGGAATAAAACGGTTAAGTCACCAGACCTCCATCAAGATCTGTTCAGAGGATAAACCGACATACGAGTCTGCTTAGAAATGATCACCACCCTTTTTCATCTTAGCAATAAAATGGATGAAACCCCCCAAAGGTAGAGCAGCAGCAAAAGTGAAACCCTTTTCTAATCAAAGACAGGATTTTGACTCTAACCACTGTTGCCAAAATAATGTGTGTAATATATATAGATATTTAATCTCACCGCAGCATCAGCAGCCAGTCGAGCAGCGTAGCGGGCAATGAGACTGTGCTCTTCATCTTGATGGTTACTGCTCTCTAGCAAACTGATCAAGAGGAAAATAGAGATGGGCGTCACAACATAACACAGTTAATGATACATGGTGAAAGCGATATTAAATATGCAGCCAAAAGAAATGCAAAAAAATCCCCCCAAAAAATTGTTATTTTGTTTGTCTGATTAATCAGAAAAGCTTCAGACAGCAGAGGCACCAGAGAACACAGGTGGACAAAGGTGTTAGATAGCACTTCACCACAAGCCAAGTATTAGTGCAGACACATGCAACACTATCTTAGTGTTGTTTATAAGCACCTGTATAAGCATCTGTGCAACAGAAAGAAGCAGATATTCTCATTAATATGCAGCATTTACTGAATCAAACATAGGGCTGAACAATCGAAACTGTATTGAAATTACAACACGGCCTACTGCAATTTTCAAATCGCAGGAGGCGCAATGTTTGTTAGAGTCAAAAAATCTTTGTTTCTCACAGATCTACACAAATATCACACAGTAAACACTTTTATATATGTTTTTTTCAAATGGAAATGGGAATAATCATGTACAAATGTGATAACCATTCCCTCTGATATTGCCACTCATAGCGAAATCGCAATTCCTGTCAAAGTAATCGCAATTACATATTTATTCAAAATCGTTCAGCCCTAATCAAACATATCAAATACCTTTTAGAGATTTGCTGATTAAGTCAAATCTCAGCAGCAGCTAAATACCAAGAAACAAACTAATCCGCAATGAGCATTTGGAGTAATGCAACATAATGTAACAAATTACAGACTATGTCACATTATTTCAGACAGAGACAAGTAACATGTACATGAGACAAATGTTAAATCTCATCATTACTACATTACTTTTAAACTTAGAATCCACTCCAGTCCACTTAGGATACAAGTCAGTCACAGTAAACACTTAATTCTGCTGAAGAGCAATGATGCGTTGATGGAAGTATCAAATGTCATGGTATCTATTTAGCATAATTGTCTGACACATGCAGCGTTAGCACTATGGCACGTTCAGAGTTAGATCAGGGGAAGAACCGCGGGGGTTCGGCAGCAGACCACAGTTTCCACTGGTGTTTGGCAAACACAGTGGCACACCAACTAACCAGGTTTTGGGGTTGTTTTGGAGGAGTTTCACATAGAGGCCAATCAGAACATGTTCGTCTGCAAGTCTATCGGCAACATCAAGGTTGTAGTTCAACCTGAAACAGTCCAGGGTTTCACAAAACATAAAACACAACGTTACACAGGTGAAAGCAAGAGGAGGCACGGGGGGGACAAGAGGGAAGAGAAAGCTAAACGAGGAGAAGAGTGGCTGAAAAGAAGCCTTTCATGGGTGACTAGAGAGAAACAAGGCCATATTATGTTTGGGAAGGCTAGGAGCAAGATAAAGCCTCATGAACTCCATGAGCTGCATGCACTCACTCAGTTCACTGCTATGAAAACTATTAAAAGTCATAATTTTTGACCCAAACGCTCACTCTAAATACATATCGACCATGCACAGTCATCATTTTATTCATTGAGCAACATCAGTTATGAGGCATTTGCACCTTTTTCATCTGTTATGTAGAAAATATGTCAACTAACGTCATTGGACACCGCACCAGCCAGCGAATTAGACACAGGAATACAAGAGTAAAAGAAGTCATTTATATTTCCCTTTTGGCTTAGGAACAGAGGAACAAGCTGTAAACACAACATAACATAATATCACTGAAAAGCTGTTTAAGCCAAAGTGTTTGCACACAGCCGCTGATTTATGCATTAGGTGGATTAAGCATTGGTAACTCACATTTAAAACCATTTGTTTCTGGCAATGCAGCAAAGAGAAAAACAACAAATATGAAACTATTTTGCTTCTGCAACACACTCCAGAGCCGTCCTTCAAACCACTGAATGTTCCACTATTTTCAATGGCTGGCTGATAAACTTGTCTATAAACAGCCGAACACAATGAGGTTGTGAGAGTGAAATAAAAAAAACCAAAACATTTAAAACAATCAAATTAAGAGTCACTCTGTATTTGGTGAAAATTCTTCTTTTTTTTTTTTTTTTAACCCAAATGAGCAATGCCTTTCAAATTACACAGTCCTTTCCTACACTGTCAGTAAAACATATTAATTAGTGCAGCTTTAACAAAGGCATGCAGCAGAAATTGGGCCCATGAAGAAAGTAAGGAGGCATATTGTGTTGGATTGAAGGATTTCTGTCTTAAAAACAAAAATATCCCAATCTTCCAACAGAAGCACAGTAATAAATGTCTGGATTGCCACTTTAACTATTTATTCCATGCACTTTTATAAACGTTGTACATTAGAAACATAATCAAGTCATCTCATCAGTCACTAGCCAGCACCTGAAAGGCCCTTTATTATACATCAGACGCTCTGACACGCACACGGAGAGAATAAGCTGTAAATACTCATCACTCAGCACATTCTGTATGTTTTTAGATATGTTATGAAAGGGAGTAGTGTTCGCTTATGAAACCTTGTCCACATCATATACGCAGGTGCAGAGCAGCCCAGAGACCTTGTCGTTACAAGAAAAACCAGTGACTGACAAAAAAGGCTAATCCCGCTTCATCTAAACAGACACCTCTATTCACATTTATCATAACAAATGATTTAGGGGAATTTATACAGTTGAGGTGCAATAACTTCAACGTAGATTATGTTAGAAATGTAGCAGTCAGACATTTCCAGTTTTATGTGACTGAAAAGACTGTGACAGGCACTCTAAACTAATGGCCAGAGATTTTTATGATGCATGCTTCATCTGGCGTCTTTGAAATAGCCCCTAGAGTGCAACAGTGTGAGCCCCTCTCCAAGAAAACCAGTTTGCCAATAGTCTCCTTAGGACGATAAGCACTCTAGGTAATGCCCTGTTATTATTATCTATATTAGTGCATGCATGCATTTGCGCTGCATTCATATGCATTCATATGTGCACACCTGTGTCACTTACCCTTTCCCTTTCAACAGATGTGGAGCAGCCTCAGTCAAGGGCTTTATGTGCTCAACATCATTATTCTTGCTGTAAGGCAAGTCATTTACATTCAGGGCCAAGAAACCACAGAGAGGCATGGTGAAACACACACACTGCTAGAAACTAAAGACAGTGTGGGTCACTGAGTGAATCTATGGGACAGGGGGCCTTCAGGGACCATGGCAAACTGAAAAGAGCTGTTGTAAAATCCAGGACGTCCATTGTTCAGCCTGTGGTATACTCACTTTTTGGTGGAGTACGGGTTCCCTGATGTAGGCATGGAGTGGGAGAATGAGTAGTCATTGGTGATGTTTACAGGTCTAGGAGGCCTGTGGAGGAAAACAAATATTAGTTTTTCCAAATACTAGTATTAAAACAAATTGCCTTTTCACTTATTTTGTAATGTAAATTCTTCCATTGTTGTGGATTTCAGCTGGATTATTTGCGGTTGTCTTTGCGCTACAGTACATAACTTTCTGTACATGGAACAGAATGGGGCAACAAAATGCACTACAATTAGTAAGGATGTGGTCAACAAGGACAACATGCAATGGCTCGAGGAACAGATGACTGGATCAACAAATACAGCAACTGCTCTCAGAGAAACCAGTAATAGACACTGACACTTCACTGGGGCGGGGGTGACTGTGATTAGCACAAAGAGTACAAAGGAACGTGAATATAAAAGCATGTTTCTTGTTTGTCAAATAGTCAAAAAAAAAACTCACCACGTGTCTCTATTTTGAGGAGAGTAAAGAGCAAAGAAAGGAATGGAAATAATTTATTACAACTGGACACTAATTGTAAAAAAGAAAATAAAAGTACAGCAGCAAATACATTTGACAAAATCTTCACAATTAAAAGTGGCAGGAATCAAAACATCTCATCACAATTGTCTGTAGTACAGAGTGTTTTTGAGTCAAAACATCTCATCACAATTGTCTGTAGTACAGAGTGTTTTTGAGTGGACAGCAAAGTAAGAATTTCATTGTACAGGGAAACGTGTTTCTTTACTGTGCATATGACAATAAACACTTTGAATCTTGAATCTTGTAGTGGAAAACATCCTACTGAATACATATTATAGACACAAATGTTTTGTGCACAAAATAATGAATTTAAATATAAAAATCATATTGAGAAATGTTTTAAATAACTCCTGCTTAGCTCAAAAGTCTAGTATTTTGGCTGCTTTTCAAAGGTTAAAATGTCTTATAGTGAATGGGAAAAACACACAAACCTATAGTGAACACATTAGCAGCAGAAGTAGCTTTATGTTCCATATCTAATTTCGCCATTACAAGACTGTGTGCCGCATAGTCTGAGCTGGTGTGGGCCTTCGTCTCATTATTTACAAGAAAACACAAAGCACTGCAGATTACAATCCTTCTCTCAGACATAATTAAGCCTCATTGATCAGGTGAACCAATAGTTCAGGCTTACAGGCAGCTACAGGATGAAATTCTGTATTTAAAGGTGATTCCCTCCGACTGCAGAGCCAGATTTCTATGTTTCTCTGTTGCACAGAAAACAGAAGGAAGATGAACTCACACAATATGAGCTAGGTTGAGCGGTTTCTCTGGCATTTCGAGAAACATGGGGTGAAGAGGCTCTCTGTTGGATGCACAGCTCAGTGACTTACTGAGTGCGCGGGATAACTTCTTAGCAGGGGATTTCTGGGGAGAAACACAGCAGTGAGAAACAGATTATGAGGAGCGCTAATTTCTTTCTCAGCACACGTGGCGTCGCGACAGCATTTCTGTCACCTGTGCCGAACATTTGATGGCCTCAAAATTGTGGTGAAGCAGAGCGAGAATGGCCACAATGACTGGTCCAGTGCAGACACACCTCCCCTCTGCCCGCCCCTCTCCTCCTTCCTCCCACCCCCACCTTACCCATGACGTATACTCCTTCATTTGGTGCTGGTTGCTATGGGAACCACTGGCATGCCCCCTCCAGAAGCAGTCCTGACAGAGCTGGTAATTATGACATTGCTGGCAGCGGTAGCGGAAGCCCATCATACTCTCAGTATGGCAGTAGGAGCACTCGACCGGGTGAAAGACTGCAGGGAGGAAAGGAGGGGTCAGACACACACACATAGTACACACACGTACACACATATGGCCTTACAGATGCACAAACAGATGTGACAGCAAACCCAGATATTCTGCACAACGCAGCAAGTAGAGGATTGATTTACATTAATTTACGCACAGATGTGCTGGGATATCAGGCCTGCTTTGTTGATTTGATTTTAAACAAATACACACCAATCAACCCAGGGCAGCATCAAACCGAATAGGTCACACTGTCCCTTCTGCTATCATGGAGGTGGTTCGAGATGATGAGTGCATCACAAACAAGCACAAACACACTCTCATGCACAAGGTGTAAGGTTCCTATTTACTGGAGGTGTGTGTGTGTGTGTGTTTTGTGGTGGGTGTCTGCTTGACAAGATTGTGGTGACTGCAGATTATGATGCAAAGCTGAACTTTACATCCTCCCAGACCTGCTGCCTTTTCCCGTTCATAAATTCTGTGTGCCTTCTCACCGTTCTCCACGTTGGCGAGCCGATGCATGAGCGGCAACCAAACCAGACACTGAGGGGGCGGGTCTGACATCAACGTATCGAGGAATGTGTTGAGCGAGACCTTTTTCTGTTGACGTTCAGCACAGGGGGAGATTCACTCACACACTGCTAAATGCTAAGACAATCACAGAATCCAGTTCAGATCATGCGCTGCGGTTAAAGAGCCCTCACCTGCTGTGCAAAGCAGGTTCTCGCTGCTTGTTCTGTGTAACCAAATGAAGGCCCCTCAAAAACCGCCATCGGTAATTTGAGAACCTCCCTCAGAAATTGGTCAAACTGTGCGTATGCCATTATTCCAGCAGAATCTGATATCTGTGAAAAAATATCTGCAAACAAACGCAGGGAGAGATTATACAAATGAATCAAACTAATTGCCACCACAGTCGGCTAATTATGCGTTACACAATGCAATTATCCCACTTATTTGGGAAAACAAATCAAAGTAAAGCAGTTATTCAAATCAGACAGTATAATACACCATCCACACGGCTCTCCCTTTTCCTTACATGAACTATTGTTACGGCACCCACAGATTTAGTAGATTATGTAATAAATTGCATCCATCAGATGATGAATAATGAATTCTCCATTAACGGGCCAGTACTGCTGCTTTTTATGAGCAATAGGTTTAGAGTAAACATATACAAAAGATATAACAATACGCTTGTATAATAAATAGTAATACATTACTTAAAATAGGGACTGTGTGAACTTTACAAAGTGAATTAGCTGATTTATTGCATGGCAAAGGGTTGACTTTAATTTCATTCTTCACAATTAAAACAAAAATAAAGGGATTTGTCGTGTGTGCTTACATCTTAATTTGTCCAGCATTTTCCCACCACAGATGGTTGCTAGTGCCATCTTCACAACGAAGACAGATATCTTGCCATGGCCCTCCCTAAAAGGAGGAAAAACACTTTACATCAGGGCCATTTAGCTGTAAAGGCCTTGTGTAATGCTGTTACAACAATGCAATGAATACAACAGTTTTTTGTGAAAGACACAAGCTTAAAGGAATACTTCACCAATTTGCATTTAGCTTTGTATTACTAGAACAGGGGTAGTATTTGTGAAAGATTGTGCTTCCCAATCTCAGTTTGATATTGTTAGCGTGACACTTGGCCTGTTAGCGTAACTGTTAGCAAAGATGGCAACATTCTGGGAATGAGGTCCCGTCGCTAACAGTTGAGCTAACAGGACCAAGTGTCACTGGTGGGCACGAAACAAAGAAAAGAATGAAGATATTTCTCATCTCAGGGGAAACTGAGGTCAGGAAGCACAATTTTTCAAAAATATTATCCCTATGCTAGTAATACAAAGCTAAATGCAAACGGTGAAGCATTCCTTCAAAAGCGCAAACTTGAAGTGATATTCAAAGGTGTTTAACTTCACTCTTACCCTCACAAAATATTCACTCTACACCAGCAGGTTGTGACAGTATTATTAATTTTAAACATGAGCAATCTGTATCGTCACTTCACATTTTCGAACACTCTAACGTCCAACTGAACACTATGTTAGCTTGCGTCAAAAGCTCAGACGTCTAAGTACACAGACTATCATGTGATTGGCTGCTCACGGGTCATAGGCCGCCAGCAGGAAGTTCAGCAGCAGGCTGATGGACTGCTCCACGTTGATCTGGTGGGTGGTGGGCATGCGTTTATTCAGCTGGTGAAATATAGTGGACAGCACCATCTCCAGACGAGCCACAGAGAGCTCCGCATTGAGGTCCATGGTGTTGAGCCCATTCTCTCGAAAAGCCTCAATGACATTCCAGATATCAACCAGATGCACTGGAGAGCAAACGGGGAAATGGGATATCGGCATTTTTAATGGGACAAACAAATGAGGTGCACTCACTCAGACATACTTAGTGCCGTACTCACGATTGCATTTCTTCTGCACAAATCTGAGTTTGCAGGCTGTTCTGTATGTTGATAATCGTATGGAATCCAAATCCTGAGCCCCTGAGAAAGAATGTATCATTACATAAGGTCAGATATAGCAACTCTGAATCTGAAAACATGTAGTCTGCTTTGTTGTGTGAAGGCCAAGACTATTCAATATTTAAAAAAAAAAAATAAACATTATGCAATACTAAGTGTCATATTATAAAATCTATCAACCACACTTCACCATTTATACTAAGAGGAAAGCTTGAAAAGTGTGTGCCTGTCCAATTTTGGAACGCCAATGTCAATTTAATACAAGGAACACACAGCAAATTTATTTTTCTAGTTCTACAGCCATGAGAAACCACTTGTCCAACGTAAACACAAAATATATTTAAGATCTGCAGAGAGCAGGGCTAAAAACAAACACTGGGTATCATGGAAATTTAAATTAAAAACAGACAGGGATACTTTGATAATGAAACGACTTAAATAAAATAAAAAAATAAAAACTTTTTCATAGCAGCCATTTAGACATTAAGAATTAGATAAACACAAGCATTTTTTAATTAGGATTCAATAGAACAGAATCTCCATTAATGTAGTAAGTAGCACTTGAGTTTACATATTTCAGGCCAAGACAGCTGCTGTAAAAGAGATCAACAAACACTTAAACACTTAAAATTTTAAAAACAAAAACAAAAACAAAAGAAACAAACATAAACGCGCATTTTCATTTTGTGTAAATAGTGAAAGTGGCCAGTGTTAAAAATCATTCTGGTTGAAACTAGTGAAGAAAGGAAAATGTGTTACATGAAAGTTGCAGAGAGTAATTTGCCATTTTTATGGTCAGCGTGTAAAACAGGCCTGCATAAATCACACCGAGCTGTGTCCGGGAGCACTTACTCATCTCGACAAACAGTTGCCTTCTATCTGCCATGTTGTCACTTCACCGTCTGGAATCTTCAATCATTCTGGTCAGGAAGAGGGGAAAGCAATGTCAGAGTCCATGTATCCCGAATTTGTTTCAATTTAGGCTTAATATTGTTCTTCCACTGAAAATGTGCTTCCTATTGAACTTGTGCCACATTCTGTTTATTATGACTACTAAAACTGAAGTGCTATTATTTTAGGACACTGAATGTAGTACAGCTCAGATAAC
This sequence comes from Solea senegalensis, assembly GCF_019176455.1. Lineage (NCBI taxonomy): Eukaryota > Metazoa > Chordata > Actinopteri > Pleuronectiformes > Soleidae > Solea > Solea senegalensis. The sequence continues at coordinate 16,652 of NW_025321312.1, forward strand.
ATAGTAGACACACTGTCACAATATTATGTCCATTGGACACTCTAAATTGACCGTAGGAGTGAGTGTGAGAGTGAATGGTTGTTTGTCTCTAGTTGTGTGTGGCCCTGCGATGGACTGGCGAACTGTCCAGGGTGTACCCCGCCTATCGCCCGATGTAGCTGAGATTGGCACAACACCCCCCACGACCCTCTGGTGGAGGATAAAGCGGTTAGATGATGACTGACTGACTGACTGGGCACAATGCCACTCATACTTCTACTGTGATATTTCTTGTTAAATTACACATTATTACTATGAAAATGACTATTAGTATCCTGACTACGACTAATCTGGTAGATTTTTACCATTTTCAAATGTTCAGCAGTTTACATATTTTTATTGTCAGAATCTTGACAAATGCTGCTCAGTCAAAACTGTGTTGTTGTTTTATTTGTGTACATTTAAGCTAAGCAATTTTGTCTATCATTTCTACTCATATGTTCAGAGCAGTTTCTAGGGTCTCTGGGGGGCCCTGGGCAAAGAGGGCCATTGGGGGCACCTTTTGGACCGTCACAGCTTGGGGATTCTGGTTATATTCAATAAAACATACAGGGGGAAAAAAGTGAATAATCGCACATAAACAAATTATCCTCATATACAGTACATCGGTCACAGGCTGCACCAGATCAGTTGACTATAAATGACAGTTCCTGGCAACCAGTGAAAATTGTAAGCAAGTATGTCTGTAAAAGTCACTTTAAAATAAAAAATAACTAGATTTTTGTGGCTCTTACAATAAGCCTTTTATTTGTGCAAATAGGCAAAGGCACTACATTACAGAGGCCTTGTGCTTGTGCTGCCATGTTTCTACAGTAGCCTGAAAGGACAAATGAGGAGAGGAAAGCAGAGGATCTCACCATGAGATGTCACTAATCCTTCTACACTGAAGCTGTAAACCAGGTAAACGGACAACAATAGTGTTTCTTAAATGTTTACTCTTGAGGCTAAACAAAGGAACTTTGTGAATCAAAAATCTGATAGGCCTACTTCACCTTGTCAACTATCATTGGACAATCACTATTTGAAGGAGGAGGCAAAATGACCAGACTGACTCAAATACAGGCTTCCCAAAGCATTAAGGTGGAAAAACAGGGGCACCGCAACTCATTGTGCCCAATGAGAAATGATTGGACCATTCCACATGACAGGTTACTTTGGCTGTGGGGGGGCGGGTACTTAAGTAAGCAAAGGACAAGACTTTCAAAGGGCTAAAGCAGCATAGAATGCTCACACCACGCCTCACTGCACAATGTCCGAGGCAATCTAATACACCTAGTCATGTGGTTGGTTGCCATGGCAGCAAAGATCCCAGCCACTCCATTCGTAAAAACATAGCGGTAAACCACCCACCCCAACACACACACACACAGACACATAACCCCTCCCACTGCAGACAAGCAAAGTTTGTAGAGGAAAGTTTTGTGCACTAGTTAATATCTTGTGAGATAACGCTCAGTGGGATGATAGTTGAGAACTCAGTGGCACTTCCTGGGCGAGTGGCTCGAAAAGCACTTTTTCTGCGAGACAATCGTTCAGGCATGTTATTTCAAATTACTCTGACAGTAATTGGTAGACCTGGATATTATGCTGCCGTTGCCTGTGGTGCGGAAATTAAAATTAGCCTGGTGTTAAAAAGCAAACAACAGCATGATTTCTTTCCCTTTGCTATCCTTCCTCTGATTTCAGTCAATGCGAGCAGTCAGTTATGCCACTCGATGGAATCCAGTTTAAAGTGTGAAGTGGAGGTGAAATTATATTAATTTAAATTGAAGATAAAGCAATTGTACTTAAATAAGTGCGCACCTGAGCACCTGATTGTGTGAATTATTATTTTCATTCGCCCAGAATCAGCCTTTTTATATTTATATAAGGAGCACCATCTTTTGCAGTTTTATTTTGATGCTTGATAAGGGAGCGAGAGCTGTGATATTCAGCTACAATATGCAATGTTACCTACATTATAAACACTGTACCTTTAAGCAGAAAATGAGATTAAGAGGAAAAAATGTTAATATGTAAATATGATGGTGCGTTGTCCTGACCCAGCAGAAGATCCACGAGAATAGTGTAATGCAACGGACAAAAAGTGTGCAAAAACACAAATAATGACTTTGTTGTTTCATCAGTTGTGGAAACGACACATTAATCTACAACAGTAAACAGCAGTGTTGGATGTAAACAAAGCAATGTCCGCGGCGGGGAGTCCACTGTCATCCTGGAAGTAATGGATATGCGAGGCCATTCATCACTTCCACACTGAATGAATGAAAAGGTGTACAAATACATGCTCTTTCACAGATTAACATCAATATCCTTTTCCACGGCACAAGCAACCACCTCCTGACTTCCAGCTATGTGACCTTAATACAACCCATTGCAGACATTAAACCAGCTGACCATACAGAGATTCAACGCTGGAGTAGGAAACAAGACGATCGACATACTCTACCTTTCATAAAGCACCATGGTTGAGCTGCTTTCCCTTTCCTGAGCTGAGTTGATTCTCCTCCTAGACACAATTGTCCGCAGCTCCTGACTGACAAGGAATCATTAAAACAAAAGTGGTCTAAAAGCACAGCCCCGACTGACGATATCTGAAATTAGAAACTATCAGCGAGGATACAGCCTGCACTGCCTCTATCTTTAACTACAAATGAGAAGGCTCTACATTCTTGCACAGCTTTGCCGGCTCTCCAGTTGCAGACCCCAAACCTCAGTCCTGGCATGTGCCCAGCACGCATAACTCTTTCCCTCTCTGTGGCACTGTCACATTGGCAACATTAAATAAATAACTTCCCCTCTAAAAAAAAAGAGCAAATTATCATTTACAATCAACATCACAGTCAGGCAGTCATAGCTGGTCAGGCAAGGACCGGCCAAATCCAAAATATGAGTCTCACAGTTATGACTCACTCTGTCTTTGGGGCTTCACTTCCACGGCATCACAGGCCAGCGATGAAAAAAATTGCCTTATTAGTCAGTTATTAGGTGCCTGCAGCCACAAGGCATACTAGTCAGAACTCTATAGAGTTCTCACTAGAATGCATTGTGCTGCGAGCACATCTTGTAATCCTGCGCGTTTATTAGGTGCCTGCAGCCGCAAGGCATTCTAGTCAGAACTCCCTAGAGTTCTCACTAGATTGCATTGCGTTGCAAGCATCTATTGATATTCCAACGGCGTTTATTAGGTGCCTGCAGCCACAAGGCATACTAGTCAGAACTCTATAGAGTTCTCACTAGAATGCATTGTGCTGCGAGCACATCTTGTAATCCTGCGCGTTTATTCTTCTTGATATTCCTCTTCCTTCCGTTTTTCGGCTCGCTTCTCCTCCCGCAGCTTTGAGAAACCCCCAACACAAGTTATATCAAAACGTGCGCCTTGACCGGGATCGCTATGCTATGATTTTTCTAAGACTTTCGCGTAACCATGGCGACAGAAATCGCGAAAATGTAAAATAATTTTCACTCATTTCCACTCACACAATAATGGGAAACCGAAAACAACCAAGCCCACTTCGGAGCATCACAGTGTCGTCATACTTTAACGTAGAAACGTGGTTGGAACTTTAAACGGGTCACAAGACTTGGGACTTTTCTGACCTAAGTCAAAGTTTTGATCCATGTTACGGTTTTTAAACAATCGCAGTTTACGTTTTGTACTTTTTTTTTACGTTTTCAGATTTTATAATGAGTGTGTATTGCGTTGTGTAGGCGGCAGCTAGAGTGTGCCACTCTAGCGAGATCCAGCAAAATAATCACCAAAAATCTCTAAACAAACTCCTCTCCTGCCCACAATTTCCAACCTACACTGATAATTTTTACATCAAAACGTTGCCATGGGCGTCGGCTAACCCTGTGTGTGTTTTCATGTTCATATGACTTGTAGTTTTTCTTAAAATCACCTCAAAGCGCAGACAACTCCGGTCACACTCTCCATTGACTCCCATGTTAAAATGTCTGCTTTTGAGTTCTGGAAAAATCAAGACGAGGGTGATTTTAAAACTGTGATTTCTCTGTCAATTCACGTCCGTTTGTCACCAATTTAAATGTGGGAGTTGCCGAAAGCCTCCTGACGCTCACAAACCAAAAATTTTATCTCTATCATCAACCGTTCTTGAAATATGACAATTTTAAAACATGCTGTTTTCTCTGCTTTCTCTGCTGGTTTTGGAGAGATAGAGACAGAGTGTGTGCGTGTGTTTGCGTGTGTGTGTGTAAGGAGCAGAGGGGACTTTGGGGGGGACTTTGGGAGGGGCTTGTCAGTCTCTCTGTATTCTTCCACCCAAAACTTTGACGTCTAACTCCTCCCACAGTTTTGAGAAAACCCCCACACATGTTATATCAAAACGTGCGGCTCGACCGGGACTGGTGTGCGATGACTATTTCTAAGCGTTTCAAGTAACCATGGCCACAAAAATCGCAAAAAACTGCCATATAACTTCCACATACACATGAATGGGAAACAGAGGGGCTTGTGAATCTCTCTCCCCCTCTCTCCTTTAAAACTTTTAAAGGGTGACTCCACCAAAAAGTACTTCCAAGGTGGATTGGATCCAAATCATATAACTTCCACATGCCGCAAGAACTGCAGGCACCCTCGAAATTTCGGCACGGAATTGCCGATCTAGTTCTTCTTATTATTCTCGCATCCTCCCGTTTTTCGGCTCGCTTCTCCTCCCGCAGCTTTGACAAAACCCCCACACAAGTTATATCAAAACGTGCGCCTTGACCGGGATCGCTATGCTATGATTTTTCTAAGACTTTCGCGTAACCATGGCGACAGAAATCGCGAAAATGTAAAATAATTTTCACTCATTTCCACTCACACAATAATGGGAAACCGAAAACAACCAAGCCCACTTCGGAGCATCACAGTGTCGTCATACTTTAACGTAGAAACGTGGTTGGAACTTTAAACGGGTCACAAGACTTGGGACTTTTCTGACCTAAGTTGAAGTTTTGATACATGTTACGGTTTTTAAACAATCGCAGTTTACGTTTTGTACTTTTTTTTTACGTTTTCAGATTTTATAATGATTGTGTATGTAATTTATTGTAAGTAGTAACTAGAGTGGCCCTCTAGCGAGATCCAACATAAAATAATCACAAAATCTCTAAGTAAACTCTCTCCTGCCCACAATTTCCAACCTACACTGATAATTTTATCAAAGCGTTGCCTGGGCGTAAATCCTAACCCTGTGTGTGTTTTCATGTTCATATGACTTGTAGTTTTCTTAAAATCACCTCAAAGCATGAACAACTCGGTCACACTTTCTCCATTGACTCCATGTGTTAAAATGTCTGCTTTTTGAGTTCTGGAAAAATCAAGACGAGGTGATTTTAAAGAACTGTGATTTCTCTGTCAATTCGTCCGTTTTGTCACTTGCTTTTTAAATGTAGGAGTTACTTGGCCTCTGGCGCTCACAAACCCAAAATTTTATCTCTATCATCCAGCGTTCTTGAAATATGACAATTTTAAAACATGCTGTTTTCTCAGCTTTCTCTGCTGGTTTTGGAGAGATAGAGACAAGCGTGTGTGCGTGTGTTTGCGTGTGTGTGTGTAAGGAGCAGAGGGGACTTTGGGAGGGGCTTGTCATCAGTCTCTCTGTATTCTTCCACCCAAAACTTTGACGTCTAACTCCTCCCACAGTTTTGAGAAAACCCCCACACATGATATATCAAAACGTGCGGCTCGACCGGGACTTGTGTGCGATGACTATTTCTAAGCGTTTCGAGTAACCATGGCGACAAAAATCGCAAAAAACTGCCATATAACTTCCACATACACATGAATGGGCTTGTGAATCTCTCTCCCCCTCTCTCCTTTAAAACTTGGTCTTTTAAAGGGTGACTCCACCAAAAAGTACTTCCAAGGTGGATTGGATCCAAATCATATAACTTCCACATGCCGCAAGAACTGCAGGCACCCTCGAAATTTCGGCACGGAATTGCCGATCTAGTTAGGTGCCTGCTGCTGCAAGGCATACTAGTCAGAACTCCCTAGAGTTCTCACTAGATTGCATTGCAGAGCAAGCATCTATTGTAATCCTACGCGTTTATTAGGTGCCTGCAGCCACAAGGCATACTAGTCAGAACCCTAGGGTTCTCACTAGAATGCATTGTGCTGCGAGCACATCTTGTAATCCTACGCGTTTATTAGGTGCCTGCTGCTGCAAGGCAAACTAGTCAGAACCCTAGGGTTCTCACTAGATTGCATTGCAGAGCAAGCATCTATTGATATTCCACTGGCGTTTATTCCGCTTATTATTACGCTTCCTCCCGTTTTTTGCCGCGCTACTCCTCCCGCAGCTTTGAGAAAACCCCAACACAAGTTATATCAAAACGTGCGCCTTGACCGGGAATGGTGTGCTATGATTTTTCTAAGACTTTCGCGTAACCATGGCGACAGAAATCGCGAAAATGTAAAATAATTTTCACTCATTTCCACTCACACAATAATGGGAAACCGAAAACAACCAAGCCCACTTCGGAGCATCACAGTGTCGTCATACTTTAACGTAGAAACGTGGTTGGAACTTTAAACGGGTCACAAGACTTGGGACTTTTCTGACC
>NW_025321313.1:0-8264 GCF_019176455.1 Solea senegalensis
TTAGGGTTCGAGCAACTTGGTTGCAAGAACCCTATTGTAATCGCTAGGATTATTCTTATTATTATTATTATTATTATTATTCCTCCAAATGAATCGCGTTTTTGAGGCCTTTCCCATGCCCCAAAACTCACCAAATTTTGCAACCACATCAGACCTGGTGTAAAATTACGTATATCAGTGTTTCAAGGAATGTGCGTCAAAAAATGGAAGAGGGCGGGGCTAAAAACTGACGCAAAAAACTTCTATTAGGTCATCTGCTCTCGGGTTAAACGTACATGAACGAAACTTGGCACACATGTTCATGAGGTGGGGACGGTCAAAAAAGTCGATGACGACTTCCCTGTGAATACTACAGGAAGGCCACCATCTTGGATTGCCCGCCAAAACAGAGGCGATTTTGGCCATTACGCACCATCGGTATTTGAACGAACTTGTCCCAGAGCTTACATGGGATCACCTTCAAACTTGGTGAGGTCACTGTGGACAAGTTGAGGAGCTTAAGTCATTGAAAGGTTTCTAATAAGTATCATGGTTTTCAAGATAGGGGGCGCCAAATTTGGAGTAAATTACAAATTTCTCGCAACGCACAACAAAACTCTTATAACTTTGCGATGGAAGGTCCGATCTTAACCAAACTTGTGGCGATCGATGATGGGCCCTTGCTGAAGATGCCATGCAAAAACTGTCAAGTTTGTAAACATCGCCTCCTGTTGGTGGTAGAACATCTAAAAAAAAAAGTTACTTTTACAATTTCGGGAATAACTTTTACAGAAATTATTGTATCAAACTCAAAATTGGTTAAAGGACTCTAAACACAAGGTAGACTATGCATGCTCAATATGATGGCGTATCGTTACATGATGTTGCCATGGTAATGATGCAAAGGCGGATTTTTGCGTCAAAAAAACAAACTGCTACAACTTTGCGAATCCTAGTCCAATCTGAACCAAACTTGCTAGGATTGATGATAGTCCAGCCCTGAAGACGTATATATGAAAATATTCACTTTCAAAAACAGCACCCCCTGGTGCCGGAGACAATATGACCTCTGGTATTTGAATGAATTAATCCTAGAGTTCTTGTGCGATCACCTTTAAACTTGGTCAGGTCACTGTGAACCAGTTGAGGAACTTAAGTTATCAAAAGGTTTTTAAAATGTCTCATGGTGTACGAGATAGGGGGCGCCAAAGTGGGTATAAATTCCTATTTTTCACAACAAAAAGCGAAACTCTTATAACTTTGCGATGGAAGATCCAATCCCAACCAAACTTCCTATGATTGATATTGGGTAGTTGCTGAAGGCGACTATATTGCCGAAAACAATAAATTTTGAAAACAGCGCCTCCTGGTGGTGGTAGAAAATACAAAAAAAAAAAAACTGTCACAACTTTGCCAATCCTGGTCTAATCTGAGCCAAACTTGCTAGGATTGTTGATAGTCTGGCCCTGAACAAACCTATGTGAAAATATTTCAAGTCAAAATCAGCGCCCCCTGGTGAAAGTGGACGGGCCAAAAACCTGCTCCACCCCCTAAAACTTGTGGTCCTGAGGAGCACGTTTAATGTACATGCACGAAACTTGGTACACGTGTTCCTTAGGTCAGGCCGGTCAAAAAAGTCAGCGTAGCCTATGCTCTAAAACGAACAGGAAAGCCGCCATCTTGGATTGAAAGTAAATGCTTTGCTGATTTTGGCCATTTCACACCAATGATATTTGAACAGATTTGTCCTAGATCTTTCATGGGATCACCTTCAAACTTGGTGAGGTCACTTTGGACAAGTTGAGGATCAAAAGGTATCAAAATCTTTTCAATAGGTATTATGGCGTAAGAGTAAGGGGCCGGCAAAGTTGGTGAAAATTTTAATGTTTCGCCACAGGCAACAAAACTCTTATAACTGTGCGATAGAAGGTCACATCCCAACCAAATTACCTAGGGTTGATGATGGACCATTGCTGAAGAAGTCTGTGAAAAAAACGTAAATTTTGAGCACAGTGCCTCCTTGTGGTAGCAAAATATACAAAAAAAAACAATTTCGGTTATAACTTTTACAGAGTTAATCGTATCAAACTCAAAAATTGGGAAAACATTTAAAACACATGTTCGATGATGCCTGCTTAATATGATAACAAATCGTTCAACGGTGTTGCCACAGCAACACTGCAAAGTCAGATATTTGTGACAAAAAACAAACTGCTACAACTTTACGCATCCGAGTCCGATCTGAACCAAACTTGCTTGGATTGATGATAGTCCAGCCCTGAAGACGCCTATATGAAAATATTCACTTTCAAAAACAGCGCCCCCTGGTGACAGCAGACACTATGACGCCTGGTATTTGAATGAACTAGTCCTAGAGCTTTTGTACGATCACCTTTAAACTTTGTGAGGTCACTGTGGACAAGTTGAGGATCTAAAGTTATTAAAAGTTTTTCAAAATGTCCCATGGTTTTCGAGATAGGGGGCGCCAAAGTTGGCGTGCATTCATATTTCTCACAACAAAAGGCAAAACTCTTACAACCCGTAAAACTTGTCCTCCTGAGGAGCACGTTTAATGTACATGCACTAAACTTGGTACTCATGCGTTCCTTAGGTCGGGACGGTCAAAAAATTCAAAGCAGCCTAAGCTCTGAAACGAACAGGAAAGCCGCCATCTTGGATTGAAAGTACAATTTTAGCAGATTTTGGCCATTTCGCACCAATGGTATGTGAACGCACTTGTCAAAGAGCTTTAATGGGATCACCTTCAAACTTTGTGAGGTCACTGTGGACAAGTTGAGGATCCAAAGGTATAAAAATCTTTTCATTAAGTATCACGGCTAACAAGAAGAAGGGCGGCAAAGTTGGCGAAAATCACGATTCCTCGTAACACAAAACAATCTCTTATAACTTTGCCATGGAAGGTCAGATATTAACTAAACAAGTGACAATCGATGATGGGCCCTGGCTAAAGATGTCTATGCAAAAACTGTACATTTTGAAAACATCGCCCCCTGTTGACGGCAGACAATATGACGTCTGGTATTTAGCTACAACAACAAACTCTTATAACTTTGCGATGAAAGGTTAGATCTTAACCAAACTAGTGACGATCGATGATGGGATCTTGCTGAAGATGCTTATGCAAAAACTGTACATTTTAAAAACAGCGCCTTCTGGTGGTAACAGAAAATCCAATTTCACAATTTCCCTTATAACTTTAACAAATTTCATTGTATCATACTCAAAATGAATGAAAACATGTAAAACACATGGTAGATGATGCTTGCTGAATATGATAACAAATCGTTCAACGGTGTTGACATAAGAACACTGCACAGGATCCACTCTACTGAGTGGTTTGTCAGTGCAGTAACCTTTGTTCGCCACATGATGGAAGCATTTGCCTACAAATCTATCAAATCTAACATTTACAGTTTCTCATGCTGCTCTGAAAGGGAAAGATGGGGCAAAAGGTACTGCAAGAGGGGCCAAGGAAAAAAAAACAGGGAAAATGGGAAGAGAAAAAAAGTAACAGAGGGAAAAAAGAGAAAATGCACCCTAAATTCTTATACCATCAGATGTTCTATCACAAAAATAACTAGTTATTTCTAAAATTCAGCTTCAATTCTGATACCATCAGTTGTTTTTCACAAAAATAACAACTTATAGATGAAATCACACTGTTAGACCTCAGACCCGCCCTGAACATGTCTGTAAAGGATGACCTCCTTACAGGAAGTACAACTCCCGAAACAGGAAGTAAAATCTGACATTCTCCGATCCACACGAAACTTGTTATGTAAGTCAAGGTACCTTCCCTAAACACGTTTACGGACACGCCTTTCACCCAACAGGAAGACGGCCATTTTAAAAGGACACGCCTGACATTGCGCACGGATGCAGCTGAAAATAACCTGTACCACAAGCGGTGAATGAACGGAAGATGAGGAAGAGGACTCGCGCTGCGACGTGGACGCACAGGGACTCGCGAGCCGTCAAGCTCGAACCCGTCAATTACCGCTTGCGGTACTAGTTATTATTATTATTCTTATTATTCCCCCAAATGAATCGCCTTTTTGAGGCCTTTCCCATACCCCAAAACTCACCAATTTTTGTGACAGCATCAATCCTGGTGTAAATTTACGTCTGAAAAAGGTTCGGGGAATGTGCGTCGAAAATTGAATGTGGGAGGGGCCAATAAGTGCGGCGCCACCTGTCCAAATTCACCATGACCAACACAAATATCGCACATGCACGAAATTCGGTACACATGTGTAGTGGGTCAGGATGAAGAAAAAATTACATTATGACCATGATCCAAACCCAACAGGAAATCCGCCATCTTGGGTTGATTGGCGATTTTTCGGCGATTTTGGCGAATTCGCAGCAATGGTATTTGAACTAACTCCTCCTAGAGTTTTCGTGCGATCACCTTCAAACTTGGTGAGGTCCCTGTGGACCAGTTGAGGAGCTCACGGTATCAAAGGTTTTTTCAAATGTCGCATGGCGCGCGAGATAGGGGGCGGGAAAGTTTGTGATGATTCTGATGTTTCGCATCAGAAAAACAAAACTCTTATAACTTTGCGATGGAAGGTCCGATCCGAACCAAACTTGCTATGATTGATGATGGGCCATGGCTGAAGACGTCTATGAAAAAACGGTGAAGTTTGAAAACAGCGCCTCCTTGTGGTGAAAGAAAATACACAAAAAAAAAGTTTTTTTACGAGTTCGGGAATAACTTTTACACAGATAATCGTACCGCACTCAAAATTGGTGACAACAGTCAAAACACATGGTAGATGATGTGTGATCAATATGACGACGAATCGTTTAACGGTGTTGCCATGGCAACGACGCAAAGTCGGAATTTTGGGACAAAAAATCAAACTGCTACAACTTCGCGAATCCTGGTCCGATCTGAACCAAACTTGCTAGGATTGATGACAGTCCGGCCCTAAAGACGTCTATATGAAAATATTCAATTTCGAAAACAGCACCCCCTGATGACAGCAGACAATATGACAGCTTGTATTTCAATTATCTCCTCCTAGAGCTTTTGTGCGATCACCTTCAAACTTGGTGAGATCCATGTGGACGAGTTGAGCATCAAAAGTTATCAAAAGCTTTTTAAAATATTGTATGGCGTACGAGATAGGGGGCGCCAAAATTGGAGATAATAAGAATTTTTCACAGCAGACAATGAAACTCTTATAACTTTGCGATGGAAGGTCTGATCCCAACCAAACTTGCTATAGTTGATGATGGTTAGTTCCTGAAGACGACTGTGTTGCTGAAACAGTACATTTTGAAAACAGCGCCTCCTGGTGGTGGTAGAAAATTCTAAAAAAAGAAACTGTAACAACTTTGCCAATCCTGGTCCGATCTGAACCAAACTTGCAAGGATTGATGACAGTCCGGCCCTGAACACGTCTATATGAAAATATTCATTCTCAAATACAGCGCCCCCTGGTGACAGCAGACAGAATTACATTTATAGTTTTTGATGCTGCTCCAACAGGGATTGTTGTATCCACTTGAAACTTAGTATGTGGGACCCCAGACCCTTCCTCAACATGTCCGTAAAAGGTCACCTCACTACAGGAAGTGGAACGCCCGAAACAGGAAGTAAAGTCTTACATTGTCCGATTGACACGAAACTAGATATGTGAGTTACGGGACCTTCCCTGAACATGTTTCCGGAGACGAACAGGAAGTTGGCCATTTTAAACAGGAAGTGCCCTCTAACTTTGCCGTACGTTGTCCGATTTGCACGAAACCCTATATGTGAGTTAAGGGACCTGTCCTGAGCATGTCTGCAAAAGATGACCTCCCAACAGGAAGTGGAATGCCCGAAACAGGAAGTAAACTCTAAGATTGTCCGATCTGCACAAAACTTGATATGTAAGACAAGGGAACTTCCCTGAACCCGTTTACGGACGCGCATTTGACCGAACAGGAAGTCGGCCATTTTAAACAGGAAGTGCCCTATAACTTTGCCATACGTTGCCGATCCCCCCCGAAATTTGGATCGACATGTGCGGGGACGCCGCTGAAAATAACTAGTTATTATTATTATTCTTATTATTCCCCCAAATGAATCGCATTTTTGAGGCCTTTCCCATACCCCAAAACTCACAGATTTTTGTGACCGCATCAATCGTGGTGTAAATTTACGTCTGAAAAAGGTTTGGGGAATGTGCGTCGAAAATTGAATGTGGGAGGAACAGGAAGTCGGCCATTTTAAACAGGAAGTGCCCTCTAACTTTGCAGTATATTGTCCGATCTGCACAAAACCTTATATGTGACACCAGGGACCTGTCCTGAGCATGTCTGTAAAAGGTCACCTCCCTACAGGAAGTGGAACGCCCGAAACAGGAAGTAAAGTCTTACATTGTCCGATTGACACAAAACTAGATATGTGAGTTGCGGGACCTTCCCTGAACATGTTTCCGGAGACGAACAGGAAGTTGGCCATTTTAAACAGGAAGTGCCCGCTAACTTTGCCGTACGTTGTCCAATTTGCACGAAACCTTATATGTCACACCAGGGACCTGTCCTGAGCATGTCTGCAAAAGATGACCTCCCAACAGGAAGTGGAATGCCCGAAACAGGAAGTAAAATCTAAGATTGTCCGATCTGCACAAAACTAGATATGTAAGACAAGGGAACTTCCCTGAACACGTTTACGGACGCGCATTTGACCGAACAGGAAGTCGGCCATTTTAAACAGGAAGTGCCCTATAACTTTGCCATACGTTGCCGATCCCCCCCGAAATTTGGATCGACATGTGCGGGGACGCCGCTGAAAATAACTAGTACTGAAAATAACTAGTACTGAAAATAACTAGTACTGAAAATAACTAGTACTGAAAATAACTAGTACTGAAAATAACTAGTACCGCGCGCGGTGAATGAACGGGTGAGAGCGCGAGGCACGCGGGGAGCCGTGGCACACGGCGACCCGCGTGGGTCGGCTCGAACCCGTTCAGAACCGCGCGCGGTACTAGTTATTATTATTAGGGTTCGAGCAACAAGGTTGCAAGAACCCTCTTGAAACTGGAAGGATTATTATTATTATTATTATTATTATTATTATTCTTATTATTCCCCCAAATGAATCGCCTTTTTGAGGCCTTTCCCATACCCCAAAACTCACCAATTTTTGTGACCGCATCAATCCTGGTGTAAATTTACGTCTGAAAAAGGTTCGGGGAATGTGCGTCGAAAATTGAATGTGGGAGGGGCCAATAAGTGCGGCGCCACCTGTCCAAATTCACCATGACCAACACAAATATCGCACATGCACGAAATTCGGTACACATGTGTAGTGGGTCAGGATGAAGAAAAAATTACATTATGACCATGATCCAAACCCAACAGGAAGTCCGCCATCTTGGGTTGATTGGCGATTTTTTGGCGATTTTGGCGAATTCGCAGCAATGGTATTTGAACTAACTCCTCCTAGAGTTTTCGTGCGATCACCTTCAAACTTGGTGAGGTCCCTGTGGACCAGTTGAGGAGCTCACGGTATCAAAAGTTTTTTCAAATGTCACATGGCGCGCGAGATAGGGGGCGGCAAAGTCCGTGATGATTCTGATGTTTCGCATCAGAAAAACAAAACTCTTATAACTTTGCGATGGAAGGTCCGATCCGAACCAAACTTGCTATGATTGATGATGGGCCATGGCTGAAGACGTCTATGAAAAAACGGTGAAGTTTGAAAACAGCGCCTCCTTGTGGTGAAAGAAAATACACAAAAAAAAAGTTTTTTTGCGATTTCGGGAATTACTTTTACACAGATGATCGTACCGCACTCAAAATTGGTGACAATAGTTACAACACATGGTAGATGATGCGTGACCAATATGACGACAAATCGTTTAACGGTGTTGCCATGGCAACGACGCAAAGTCGGATTTTTGGGACAAAAAATCAAACTGCTACAACTTCGCAAATCCTGGTCCGATCTGAACCAAACTTGCTAGGATTGATGATAGTCCGGCCCTAAAGACGTCTATATGAAAATATTCAATTTCAAAAACAGCGCCCCCTGGTGACAGCAGACAGTATGACAGCTTGTATTTCAATTATCTCCTCCTAGAGCTTTTGTGCGATCACCTTCAAACTTGGTGAGATCATTGTGGACGAGTTGAGCATCAAAAGTTATCAAAAGCTTTTTAAAATATTTTATGGCGTACGACATAGGGGGCGCCAAAGTTGGAGATAATAATAATTTTTCACAGCAGACAATGAAACTCTTATAACTTTGCGATGGAAGGTCTGAT
>NW_025321314.1:0-17500 GCF_019176455.1 Solea senegalensis
CATAGAGTCATAGAGCATAGAGCGCATAGAGTCATAGAGCATAGAGTCATAGAGCATAGCCTCTCATATCCGAGAGACTCTGAAGTCCTCGTCGTGGCTGCTGATTGGGAGCTGGAGCTTATTGGTCTTCCTGTAATGTGTGTGCTGGCGATCCACAAATGCAGTTTTTACAGATATTCATATTATTTACAAATACACATCTACATTTGTAAAAATCTACATATATATATATATAGCAGTTACATGCTCTCACGTCTACCACTAAATGTTGGAGGTGTGCCAGTGAGCGAGGAATGTGCCACAGCCGTTACAAATGGGATTGTTTTATTTGTGGATCTCAGAACACGCAACATATTACTGGAACACATTTAACCGCATAGTGAGGACAAGAACCGACTGATAATGTTGAAGAACACTGGTCCTGGTCTTGGTCCTGGTCCACACACCTTCAGTCCTGACGTGGTCTCAGTTCCTGCCTCCTGGATTTAAGCGGTCTTCCTCTGAATGTTCTTTTGCAACAGTTGGCATCTATAATGTTGCAGCACTTCCGGTGAAACAACAGTAAACAGCAGCTCACGTGACTCTGTTTTATAGCACGAGCTGAATATTTACTTCAGAGTAAAACTGTCACTTCCTCTGAGTGTCCACCACTGTGTGTGTGTGTGTGTGTGTGCGTGAAGATACTGTAAGAGCAGAATCATTGACATGTAAATGACAGTGTCCAATCAGATGCAGTGAGCCCCAGAGCCACGCCCCCTCCACGCTGTCTATATATAAATGTGCAGCAGCAGCAGCAGACGTGTGTGTTACTGTGTTACAGTGAGAGAAAAGTTCACTTCAGTGTGTGTTCAACTTTATTCTTTCTCACCAGGACAAACTTCTTTCTCTTCTTAGAAACATCTTTACAAACGTGAGATCAAAGACAAAGAGTCAACAATGACACAAGGGAACAGCACTGTGTCAGACGGAGACACCGCAGGTACAGGTGAGCCTCTGGCAGCTGACGACAAGAAGGAGCAGCTGGAGACTAAAACGACGGTGCCACAGCAGCAGGAGTCCGCGGCCCCGGGACCCCAGGAGCCCGAGTTTGTGCACCCTGAAGGCGGCTGGGGCTGGGTAGTCATGCTGGCCGCCATGTGGTGCAACGGTTCCGTGTTCGGGATCCAGAACGCCTTCGGGATCCTCTTCCTGTCACTGCTGCGAGAGTTCGGCTCCGTGGATGACGAGGATCTGCGCTTTAAAACGTGTGAGTGTGTGTGTGTGTGTGTGTGCGCGCGCGCTTGTATTGGTCACCTCTTTAGGACCTCTCTGAGGAACTGGTTAAGTTTAGGACTAAGATTTGAATTGTTTTTAGGGTTAATGTTAGTAGTTAATGTTAATGTTAATGTTAGTGTTAATGTTAGGATTAATGTTAGTAGTTAATGTTAGTGTTAATGTTAGTGTTAATGTTAGGATTAATGTTAGTGTTAATTGTTAGTGATTAATGTTAATGTTAATGTTAAATGTTAATGTGTTAATGTTAGGATTAATGTTAGTGTTAATGTTAGTGTTAATGTTAATGTTAGTGTTAATGTTAGTGTTAATGTTAATGTTAGGATGTTAGTGTTAATGTTAGTGTTAATGTTAGTGTTAATGTTTGTTAATGTTAGTGTGTTAATGTTTAATGTTAATGTTAGATTAATGTTAGTGTTATGTGTTAAATAATGTTGTTAATGTTAGTGTTAATGTTAGGATTAATGTTAGTGTTAATGTTAGTGTTAATGTTATTGTTAATGTTAGGATTAATGTTAGTGTCAATGTTAGTGTTAATGTTAGTGTTAATGTTAATGTTAGGATTAATGTTAGTGTTAATGTTAGTGTTAATGTTATTGTTAATGTTAGGATTAATTTTAGTGTTAATGTTGTTAATGTTAGTGTTAATGTTAGGATTAATGTTAGTGTTAATGTTAGTGTTAATGTTATTGTTAATGTTAGGATTAATGTTGTTAATGTTATTATGTTATTGTTAATGTTATTAATGTTATGTGTTAATGTTAGTGTTAGTTAGATTAATGTTAGTGTTAATGTTAGTGTTAATGTTAAATGTTAGTGTTAATGTTAGGAATAATGTTAGTGTTAATGTTAGTGTTATGTAAGTATTAGGAATAATGTTAGTGTTAATGTTAGTGTTAATGTTAGGATTATGTTAGTGTTAATGTTAGGATTAATGTTAGTGTTAATGTTAGTGTTAATGTTGTTAATGTTAGGATTAATGTTAGTGTCAATGTTAGTGTTAATGTTAGTGTTAATGTTAATGTTATGTTGATTAATGTTAGTGTTAATGTTAGTGTTAATGTTAGTGTTAATGTTAGTGTTAATGTTAGGATTAATGTTAGTGTTAATGTTAGGTTTAATGTTAGTGTTAATGTTAGTGTTAATGTTAGTGTTAATGTTAATGTTATGTTAGTGTTAATGTTGATTAATGTTAGTGTTAATGTTAGTGTTAGTGTTAGTAGTTAATGGTAGTGTTAGTTGTTGTTAGTGTTAGTGTTAGTGTTAATGTTAATGTTAGTGTTAATGTTAGTGTTAATGTTAGTGTTAATGTTAGTGTTAGTGTTAATGTTAATGTTAGTGTTAATGTTAGTGTTAATGTTAGTGTTAGTGTTAATGTTATGTTAGTGTTGTTAGTGTTAATGTTAGTGTTAATGTTAGTGTTAGTGTTAATGTTAATGTTAGTGTTAATGTTAGTGTTAATGTTAGTGTTAGTGTTAATGTTAGTGTTAAGTGTTGTTAGTGTTAATGTTGTGTTAATGTTGTTAATGTTAGTAGTTAATGGTAGTGTTAATGGTAGTGTTAGTGTTAGTGTTAATGGTAGTGTTAGTGTTAATGTTAGTGTTAATGTTAGTGTTAATGGTAGTGTTAGTCATTCACTGGTTATATGAATGAAAGACAGAGTTCTAACAAGAATAGCTGTGTGTGTGTGTGTGTGTTCTTGTATTTGTTGCCTCTTTAGGATCCTTTTTGCCATAAACATAAACACTGACCTTGTCAGGACCAGTAGACCTCACAGAGACCAAAACCTGGTCCACAGTGTGATGCGGCTCTAACAATGATTGTGATGATATGTTCTTTGATCTGCACTCTCATTCATTTCTCAATCAAAAACAAACACACACTCCACACACATTTCCATGTTTGCTCTCCACTTATGTGATATTATTATGTTTTTGCCGTTCTTCTTGATTTTCTTCACAACAGTTGACTGTTCCTGGTCAAACTGCATGTTTGCTGTGTGATGTGTGTGATGTTTTTATTCAAAGCTGTGAGATGACTCTCATGGTCAAGTTCTGGCAGAGGGGGAAGAAGTGGATGAATATTTGGAGCTTCTCTGACACTCTCAGTAAAGAAAGCATGAGTAGTTAGTTAGTCGTTATTACATACAGCGGGACAGCAATGAACTGTGACCTTTGAACTGGCTGACCTCTCCACACAGACATGCACTCTGTGTGCCTGATATCAACTTTTACTGTGATCATGGTGTCACAGTGCTGCTTCGTCATTTCCACTCGTAGCTCATTAATGTTCAGTTAACAGTCAGGTTTGCCGTGAGACATGAGAGGACAGTGAGACATGAGAGGACAGTGAGACATGAGAGGACAGTGAGACATGAGAGGACAGTGATGTGGCACCATCACATTATTAATGGCTGTAATCATTATACAGCAAATATAAATGATCCTCCTCTCTCGTAATTAACGTTTAGGTGATTTTACTGTGAGTTTACTGTGAGTTTACTGCGAGTTTACTGTGATTTTACTGTGAGTTTACTGTGAGTTTACTGTGATTTTACTGTGAGTTTACTGTGAGTTTACTGTGATTTTACTGTGAGTTTACTGCGAGT
The DNA here is from genome assembly GCF_019176455.1 of Solea senegalensis. Lineage (NCBI taxonomy): Eukaryota > Metazoa > Chordata > Actinopteri > Pleuronectiformes > Soleidae > Solea > Solea senegalensis. The sequence continues at coordinate 3,881 of NW_025321314.1, forward strand.
TTACTGTGATTTTTACTGTGAGTTTACTGTGAGTTACTGTTTTACTGTGCTTGAGGGTTTACTGTGAGTTTACTGCGAGTTTACTGTGAGTTTTACTGTGATTTTACTGTGATTTTACTGTGAGTTTACTGTGATTTTTACTGTTTTACTGTGATTTTACTGCAGTTTACTGTGATTTTACTGTGAGTTTACTGTGAGTTTACTGTGTGAGTTTACTGTGAGTTTACTGTGAGTTTACTGTGATTTTACTGTGAGTTTACTGTGAGTTTACTGTGAGTTACTGTATTTACTGTGATTTTTACTGTGAGTTTACTGTGGTTTACTGCGATTTTACTGTGAGTTTACTGTGAGTTTTACTGTGTTTACTGTGAGTTTACTGTGATTTTACTGTGAGTTTACTGTAGAGTTTACTGTGAGTTTACTGTGATTTTACTGTGAGTTTACTGCGATTTTACTGTGCAGGTTTACTGCCGATTTACTGTGAAGTTTACTGTGAGTTTAGTTTACTGTGAGTTACTGTAGTTTACTGTGTTTGTGAGTTTACTGAGTTTACTAGAGTTTACTGTGAGTTACTGTTTACTGTGAGTTTACTACTGTGAGTTTACTGTGAGTTTACTGCGTGAGTTTGCTGTGAGTTTACTGTGATTTTACTGTGAGTTTACTGTGAAGTTTACTGTGAGTTTACTGATTTACTGTGAGTTTACTGTGATTTTAGTTTACTGTGAGTGACTGTTTGATTTAAGTTTACTGTGAGTTTACAGTTTTTACTGTGAGTTTACTGTGAGTTTACTTTACTTGAGAAGTTTAGTTACTGCGATTTACTGTGAGTTTAGTTTACTGTAAGTTTACTGAGTTTACTGTGAGTTACTGCGAGTTTACTGCGAGTTTACTGCACTTTACTGTGAGTTTACTGTGAGTTTACTCTTAGTGATTTACTGTGATTCTACTGTGAGTTTACTGTGAGTTTACTGTGTTTTACTGTGAGTTTACTGCACTGTGATTTTACTGTGAGTTTACTGTGATTTTTACTGTGAGTTTACTGTGATTTTTACTGTGAGTTTACTGTGAGTTTACTGTGAGTTTACTACTGTGAGTTTACTGTGAGTTTACTGTTTTACTGAGTTTACTGCGAGTTTACTGTGAGTTTACTGTGAGTTTTACTGCATTTTACTGTGATAGTTTTACTGATTTTTACTGTGAGTTTACTGTGAGTTTACTGCGAGTTTACTGTGAGTTTACTGTGAGTTTACTGCAAGTTTACTACTGTGAGTTTACTGTGAGTTTACTGCAAGTTTACTGTGAGTTTACTGTGAGTTTACTGCTTTACGTTTACTGTGAGTTTACTGTGAGTTTACTGTTTACTGTGAGTTTTACTGTGAGTTTGCTTTACTGTGAGTTTACTGTGAGTTTACTGCAAGTTTACTGTGAGTTTACTGCAAGTTTACTGTGAGAGTTTACTATTTTACTGCAAGTTTACTGTGAGTTTACTTTACCGTTTACTGTGAGTTTACTGTGGAGTTTACTAAGTTTACATTTTACTGTGAGTTTAGTGTGTGTGTGTGTGTGTGCGTGTGTGTGTGTGTGTGTGTGTGTGTGTGTGTGGTGTGTGTGTACTGCGTGTGTGTGTGTGTATGTGGTGTGTGTGTGTGTGTGTGTGTATGTGTATGTGTGTGTGTGTGTGTATGTGTGTGTGTGTGTGTGTGTGTGTATATGCGTGTGTGTGTGTGTGTGTGTGTGTGTGTGTGTGTGTGTGTGTGTGTCTGTGTGTGTGTGTGTGTGTGTGTGCTGTAATGTGTGAGCATGTGTGTGTGTGTGTGTGTGTGTGTGTGCTGTGTGTGTGTGTGTGTGTGCGCGTGTGTGTGTGTGTGTGTGTGTGCGACTGTAATGTAATGAGCATGTGTTGCTCTGCTGTGATTGTAACCACCTGTTGTAGCTGTTTGGAATGTGAAAGTTGAGCTGCATTGAAAAGAGTTACTTTCCATTTCAACAGTATTTTCAAGTATTATGTCATGAAAAATACACCTTTATGTGTATTTCCAACAAGATAATCACAAATGAGTGTCCTGGTCACCACTGAAGGGGGCGGACCTTGATGAGCCAGTAAGAGGCTGTGTGGTGGTGGTGGTTTGTTGCTGCCTCTCGTCTGTTATTGTAGTCAAAGAATGTCGTGGTTTCCTGGACTTGTCGGCCATTTTTCCAGAGCAGTGAAATGTAGAAGCTGGAGTGACATGATTTCATGATCCTTTATTCACTGACTCTGTTTCTGTTCTTCACATGAGGTCTTTTCTGTCTCTTTAAATATAAATGCAATCATCAGAAATGATCAAATCAAGTGTTAGTGGATAAGTGAGCTGCAGAGTCGTGGTTCAGCATCTTATGTAATCATTCTGGTCTCTTCAAACCTTTGAACCTGGTTTGGTTGCGACCAAACGTGGCCTTGACTGCAGCTTTGTTTGGAGTCACTAGTGTGGTCATGGTATATGGAAATAAATTCTACAAACTGAATGAAGACATGACGTCTTCTGACGTAAAACAGCCTCTCGTTACCTTATCTCCTCCTTAAAGTCTTCTTCTAAACATCGACACAAGTGTGAGGAAATAACTCTCTAAAAACACTTAGTTCAGTGTCTACATTCCTAAACGAGAGAGAAATAACGATGAGTTTAGTATTTCCACTTTCATATTTGTTCCAGTGGCCACTCATGGTACTGCAACAGAAAACACACACACACAACGATGAGCTTTAAGTGCTTCTTAAGTCATTTAAGAGACTCCTTAAAGTTCACAGAGCAGCTGTTTAGTCGTCTTCTCTGAGTGAGTGAGCTCATGACAGTGTGTTTCATTCTTCTTCTTCTTCTTCTTCTATTTTAACGCCTCTGCAGCATTTGCATGACATCACTACCTTGGTATGTTAGTGTAAACGCAGGGAAAACTGTCTCACTCTCTGTGTGTGTGTGTGTGTGTGAGATGAGCATGCAGCATGGCTTCCTGCTCTTTGTCTCACCTCCTGACGGGAGCACAGGATTTATCGTCTCTACCTGTTTACATCAAGTACCGCTCATTAATCACCTGAAGTGGGAGGAAGTGGGAGGGGGCGTCTGACTGACTGTCTGTCTGTCTGTCTGAACCTCATGTGTGTTGTATCCTCTTAGTAGTCCCAGGTTCATGTCTGTCTGACTGACTGACTGTCTGTCTGAACCTCATGTGTGTTGTATCCTCTTAGTAGTCCCAGGTTCATGTCTGTCTCTCTGTCTGTCTGTCTGTCTGAACCTCATGTGTGTTATCCTCTCAGTAGTCCCAGGTTCATGTCTGTCTCTCTGTCTGTCTCTCTGTCTGTCTGTCTGAACCTCATGTGTGTTGTATCCTCTCAGTAGTCCCAGGTTCATGTCTCTCTGTCTCTCTGTCTGTCTGAACCTCATGTGTGTTGTATCCTCTCAGTAGTCCCAGGTTCATGTCTGCTGTCTGTCTCTCTGTCTGTCTGTCTGTCTGTCTGAACCTCATGTGTGTTGTATCCTCTCAGTAGTCCCAGGTTCATGTCTGTCTGTCTTTCTCTCTGTCTGTCTGTCTGTCTGAACATCATATGTGTTGTGTCCTCTCAGTAGTCCCAGGTTCATGTCTGTCTGTCTGTCTGTCTCTCTGTCTGTCTTGTCTGAACCTCATGTGTGTTGTGTCCTCTCAGTAGTCCCAGGTTCATGTCTGTCTGTCTGTCTGACTGTCTGTCTGTCTGTCTGTCTGTCTGAACCTCGTGTGTTGTATCCTCTCAGTAGTCCCAGGTTCATGTCTGTCTCTCTGTCTGTCTGTCTGTCTGCAAACTCAGAGGTGCTACTTGAAACTCTCTTTAATGATGTGTGACGTTGGACGATATGATTTTCTACCTTCCACATGAGGGTCAAAGGTCATGGCTGCTGGTGCCACGCCAGCATTTCCACCCTCCGTGGTTAATTATCCACTTTCAACATGTTATATTGTCTATTAATAAAGATGATTGATAACTTATCAAGTTATAAAACTTTAAAGATAGGATTTAAAGCAACACTCAACAACAGTGAAAGAGACATTTGACAGAAGATGCTTCACTTAAAGGAAGTTGTTTTTGGCCACGCCTCCTTCCTGATAGGCTTCATGACATGTAAAGTCTCATGATGTCATATGTGTAATACATTGTGATGCATGACTGGACTAGTAGTAAAATGGACAGAAGAGTCAAATGACGACTGTGAATGAGACACAGTATATGGGACGTCCTGTGTCCATCAGGAGAGACACAGTGTCTTATATTCAGATGCAGTGACTCAGGCTCCTTCATTTGTGTTCAAGGCAAGGAAACAGGTCAACTTTATTAATCCTAATCCAAACATGTGATCTATATTTCTGCAGTAATCTCTACGTTCACTAATAACTCAGTTATTATTATTACTTGAACATATTTAGGAATATTGGATCATTTTTGTCCCACATGTAAGAAGATCTCAACACACTAAGATAGTGATTGACACTGACTTTACAGTGAGTGTGTGTTGGATCAAACTGTGACCATGTGACCATGTGACCATGTGGTGCCGTGCACAGGAAACACATCGACTGTTTTGCAGTCGGTTGCTTAGTTGCAGAAAATGAACGAGGAAGTGAAATGGTGAGATCAGCTTTGTTCTTTTGGAAATACACTTTTAGAGCCTTCACTAAACCACAGTTTGATCAAATCAACAGATGAATCAATCAATGTGAAAACAGCAGAAGTCTGATAATGATCCATTCATGTCAATCAGTGTGTTGTGCTCAGGATGTGAAGGTCGTGGGTTCGCTGACTAATGTTTAATCTTACAGGTTGTAATCTTAGTGTCACTGCTGTGATAAAGTAGTTAATGATTTCACACGCGTGTTTACGAGCGTGTTACTGTCTGTGCAGGACCGTCACACATGTTCACTGTTCACAGCATGATGGATGCTGATGGAGGATGAGCAGAGGCTTGTCGTAGCGTCTCCTACGCTTGCACACACACACACCTGGCGCGCGCAACACACCTTTTACCCACACACACACTGCCTTTTTACACACACACACACCGCACACACACACACCCACACACACACACACACACACACTGCGCACCTGCGCGCACACACACACACTACCTGCCTTACACACACCTGCGCACCTGCCTTAGCCTTTTGCACTTTTACAGCCACCTGGCTCACACTGCGCTTGCCTGCCTTTTACACACACCCTGCGCGCCCACCACACACCTGCTGCCCAGCACCACCTGCGGCGCCTGCGCCACCACCACCTGCGCCCTGGCGCCTGCGCGCACACACAGACAGACACACACACACACACACATGCACACACACACAGACCCAGACTTTTTACCGCACCGCGCTTACCTGCGCTTTACCACACCTGCGCTGCGCCTACGCACCACCCCTGCCGCACACACACCGTTGCCCACCACCACCTGCCGCCCACACACTCACCACCGCCTTACCTGCGCACACACACACACGCACACACACGCACGTGAACTGTGAACAATGAATGAGACAATGAGAGAGTCACGTGTGGGTCTCTGGTTGTGTGGCATGAATCCACCAGGTGTGGAACGATCATGACACAGGTCACGTGACACAGGTCTCATGACAGATAATGCACACTGAAAAGGAGAAGTCAGATTTTTGAATGGGCCAATCACAGTGCAGAATGCAGGGGTGGGGAGTGAGACAGGTCAGTGGCCTCCACATCTGTGTTACAGGCTCTGGTTCCTGGGCCTCATGCCATTAAAACCACCTCTTTGTCATGTTGTGTAGTGAAACCAGAGCCACTTTACAGTCCTTGATGTTTTCATCTGTCTGTCTGTCTGTCTGTCTATCTGTCTGTCTGTCTGTCTGTCTATCTATCTACAGTATTCATTCGTCTGTCTGTCTATCTATCTATCTATCTGTGCATCCGCCTATCTGTCTGTCTGTCTGTCTGTCTATCTGTCTCTGTCTGTCTATCTATCTATCTATCTGCTACAGTATCTGTCTGTCTGTCTGTCTATCAATCTGTCTGTCTATCTATCTATCTACAGTACTGTCTATCTGTCTGTCTGTCTGTCTGTCTATCTGGCTGCATCTGTCTGTCTGTCTTAAATCTGTCTGTCTGTCTGTCTGTCTATCTACAGGTTCGGCCTTGTCTGTCTATCTACAGTATCTGTCTGTCTCGTCCGCCTGTCTGGCATCTCTCTGTCTGCCCATCTATCTACAGACCCGTCTGTCTGCTCATCTGTCTGTCTGTCATCTATCTACTCCATCTATCTACAGTATCTTCGTCTATCTGTCTGTCTGTCTATCTATCTGTCTGTCTATCTGTCTGTCTGTCTGTCTAATATCTGTCTGTCTGTCTATCTATCTATCTGCCAGTATCCGCCTGGTTCGTCTGTCTGTCGTCTATCTATCTGTCTCTCTGTCTGTCTATCTATCTATCTATCTATCTACAGTATCTGTCTGTCTGTCTGTCTGTCTATCTATCTATCTATCTATCTACAGTATCTGTCTGTCTGTCTGTCTGTCTGTCTATCATCCTATCTATCTACAGTATCTGTCTGTCTGTCTATCTATCTGTCTGTCTGTCTGTCTATCTGTCTGTCTGTCTATCTATCTATCTACAGTATCCGATCTATCTGTCTGTCTGTCTGTCTGTCTGTCTATCTATCTATCTATCTATCTATCTATCTATCTATCTACAGTATCTGTCTGTCTGTCTGTCTGTCTGTCTCATTCTTCACACTTCCTCAGCGCTACTTGAGGATGAATGTCTTCATTGAAGTGAGGTGTCACTGTATGAATGAATGAATGAAAGGTGATTATCAGAGAGGGAAAGTCACATTCATTGACATCATACATTCAGAAAGATAATTAGAATAACGTGTCATTCATTTCCATGAGACAGTTGTATACTACGGTGGCCTGCAAGTGCAAACCACTATTTACATTTGAGGTTGAGCCATGTGTGTCTGCTGACCTGTGAATGACGTCTGTCATACAGACTGTTATAGTTTCAATTTGAAAGCCTCAGCACATGAAGATGAAGTGCACACCCACACGCACACGCACACACACACGCCACGCACTCAATAGACACACGCCACGCTATCACACACGCACACGCACACGCACGCAGTTTATAGTATACACAGTATACAACATTATACACAGTGGAACTAGGATAGATGGATGGAAGCAGTCCACAGAACCAACACTCATGTGTTTTCAAACCACCAGCCTGTTAATATTTAACAGGCTGGTGCGTGCGTGTGCGTGTGCGTGTGTGTGTGTGTGTGTGTGTGCGTGTGTAGGTGTGTGCGCGCGTGTGCGTGAGCTTGAATTGAGGTGAAGGCTGTGCAGAGATAAAGGCTGCAGCAGGTGAACATGTTGAAAGCTCTTAGACCTGCTGCACATGACACACATCAGCAGGTCATGATCACGTGAACACATGAACACATGAACACATGATGGTACATGATGTGAGACATGTATTGCTGACTGATAAGAGTGGTGCAGTCCCTCGGTCACTCACACAGTAACTTTTCCAGCAAAGTTAGTCTCACCTCAGCATCGCTGACAGAACCTGGTACCTGTCCTGGTCCAGTTCCAGATGAGCTGAGTGTAGATCAGTTAAAAAGAGTCATTTAGACTAAACCTCACTATTGTTCTTGCCTTTGCCTTATGTTGATGTTTCAGGGGGAACGAAGTGTCTCTGCTGCTGGATCAGTCAGACAATATGATTTCAATGACGTTACTGTTCCATTTGAACAACATGGAGGACGAATCCTTAATTGTCTTCTTCAAAGTGGAGACGGAACTGGATCATCTGGTCTTTGAGGTCCTTCACAGCTCTGAAATCACGGTGACCATCGCCGTGACGACCTGTCACTTATTGTCAATTCATGTGTAACACGTTAGAGAGGGGAACACGTCTGTGCTCACTAACATGCATATAAGTAGCATACCTGAGCTTTATTAGTCTTTATTAAGCACGCGTTAATCTTAATCCAATAAGATTATGTAGAATAAGGTGTTAGTGAGCACCTAGTTAATAGTCAATACCACATTTTCTTGACTTATCTACGACTCATGCAAAAGATGGAGGAAAAGATTTTGTGTCCCAAACCTCAAAATGACGTTGAGTTTAAAGATATTCTGTTTACTGTCACAGAACATACATTCAAATGTGTTTTATTTGATTTAAAAACACAAAGCTCAATATAGTTTAATATCCAACATTAGCAGCTGCTTAAAAATGAAAATCTCCCCCAATCACCAAGCAGCTGGAAAACACCACCCCCTTGTTTGTTTCCTCTAACACGAAACACGCTTCATGTGGACATCATGTCTCATGCAGCCACTGCAGCTGCTGTGTCATCGAGCATAACTTTGTCTTCCTGTGGTGTGAGGCCACAGACATGAAGGACAGAGGTCACAGGGTCACATGGTGTGTCCTCGTCTCAATGCTTCCCAGCTGTTTAAGAAACTTCTCCACAGAAGCTCTGAGTGGTAACTTCAATATCGTCACACACTCACATGTGTGGCAGCAAAGTCGGATTATAATTGGACTATGTAAACACGTTCTTAAACGGAGCTGGTCTTAGTCGGACTAACGTACCTGGATAATGTGATTCGTAGTCTGATTACTCGTGCATGTGTACACGTAGTCGGACTGGAGTCAGATTTGGAGTTCTGTCCATGCACGATATTGGCTTTTTTACCCATATTTGATTTGCCGACATTGTCCAACACTTCATTTCCAATATCAGCTGATACCGATATATACATATATACACAGTATATATGTATATATATACACACATTTATATACAGGCTTATTACCCTGTATCAATACAAACCGATTATTGACATATGATATATTATTGACATCGCGATGCATGTGTTTTTAACTGTCAGCGTTGAACAGAGGACTGTGGCATATTTCTGATCAGAGATCCTGATCAGGACTGTGATCAGGATCTCTGGGCACCACTGGGGTTGGGTACCTTGCTCAGGGGTACCACAGCCATTTTTGAGCTGGTGGGGACTCAAACCGGCAAGGATTAGGGATTAGGGTCAGAGTTAGACCTTTAGATGTGATGGCTAAGGTATGTAAGTCACTTGTTATGTCTATGAGTGTCCACACAAGAGTGCAAAACAGACTTGTGTGTGTGTCTTTTTTTATGTCTCAGTGAGGACACTTCATAGACATAATGACCCAAACCCTTAACGCGATGCTAACCCTACAACCAGGTCTTGAACCTGAAAAACATTTCAAGCCAAAATGTCCCCACAAGATCAAAATGTCTTCATTGTCGTTTGGTCATCATCACCGGTGGACACTCGGGTTCCAGTGTGTCTGTCCTCCTTCTTGGTCTTCATGGGTCCTCAGGTGGGCGAAGAGGCCAATCGTGGACCTGCATATTTTGGGGCAGTGTGGGCATGGGCGGGTAATGGTGGTTGTGGGTTTGGGCTTGTTTTGGGCTCCTGGGCCACGCCTTCCCAGAACAAGCTGAGAGTAGAGAACTTGTTTGGGAAGGCGAGAGTCTGGCATCTGCCCCGTCCTTCTGAGCTGGTGTTGGGCGATGGTGGCAGCCTCCTCCAGGACACTGGTGTCAGTCCGTCGATCCTCCCAGATTATCCTGAGAATTCTGGCTGAAGTCAGGCTTCTGACCCACACAGGAGAGTGGGGAGCAATACTGACCAGAATTTTGGTCTTTGACTGGAGGTCATGGAGTATGTCCCACTGGCACAGCTAAGACGATGGTGTCCCTCTTCATCAATGGTGGCTTTAGATGACAAGAGGCTGCCTAGGTATGGGAAGTAGTCTACATTTTCCCGCCTGGTGTTGTCAATGAAGATGTTCGGTGGAGGCTGATGCATTGTAGGTCCTCTTCTGAGAGGACCTACGTAACGTCCGAAAACAACCACTGCAGAGTGGTAATGTGATGTGTGTAGTTCAGGGACGGTTGGTAGTTTTGGAATGCATCCTTTCAGGTTTTCAGCAGAGTCTTTAAAGCACACATGACTTCCTCTGTCAGTGTCAGCGGGAGAGGAAGAGAATCTTAAATTTACAGTTGTTTAATCTGGAATTGCAGATGAAACCACAAGCATTTCCTCTTTAGGGTCTCATTATTTGAACGCCCAGCAGCAGGCCGGCACTACTCCATCAGTACTACGTTATCAGTAGTACTCATGTGCATAACTGTGACCGTGGACAGAACTGTGGTGAGTCCAGTCAGGGTTTTTGCTCTAAGCTGCTTCTCTTGGGGAAACCTGAGAACATGTAATACTTCTGCAGTAAAACCAGCACTGAGCCTGAAACCCGTTTCCTCCTGCTGCAGCTTTAACAGTGAAAACAACATGTGACATGTGCAGACCTGTCTGTCTTACCTGTGCTGTGATCCACTATCACTACACTATCACAAGATTTAATGGATTTCTATCACCATTCTTGCACTGTGGTATTGTAACAAAGTACAAATACTTAAGTACTGTACTTTAGTACAAAATACACCTATCTGTACTTTACTTTGTTATTTATACTTCTTGCGACTTTTACTTTTACTCTAAGTCTTGATGACCATTCACAGCCATTCACCCATTCACAGCCATTCACTCTCACATTCACACAACAGCACATTTTCTATCACACACACACACACACACACACACGCGTGTCAGGAGCCGTCGACGTGGGGTTTGCCCAAGGACACACAGACTAGCCGGAGCCAGGAATCAAACTCATTTAATGTAATAGTACATTTAAATGTATATAAGTTTATATGATTATAATACTATATTATTATATAATATAGTATTATAAAAAGTGACACCCAGTAACTTCTTTTATATAACGGTGTATTGTTGCCAGCACACAGCCCTGTGAGCATTGATAGTTCCATATGACGTATGGATGTTTATCTGATCTCCATGGTGTCTGTGTGTTTAGTGTTTCCCTGTCGTCTCACTGCCGTGTTTCCCTGTCGTCTCACTGCCGCGTTTCCCTGTCGTCTCACTGCCGGAGCCTCCTGTCGCCGCCGTTTCCTGTCGGCCGTTCGTCCTCGCGGTTTCCCGCCTCACTGCCGCTCCGTCTCACTGCCGCTTTGTCGTCCCACTGCCGTTTCCTGTCGCCTCACCGCGGGTTTCGTCGCCCCACTGTTTCCTGCCGCCTCACTGCCGCCGCTCTTCGGCCTCACTCGTCGGTCTTCCCGCCTCACCGCCGCTGCTCTGTCGCCTCACTCGCCGCGGCTTCCTTCGTCACTGCGCTTTCCGCCGTCTCACTGCGTTTTTCCTGCCGTCTCACTGCCATGTTTCCCTGTCGTCTCACTGCCGTGTTTTCCTGTCGTCTCACTGCAGTGTTTTCCTGCCGTCTCACTGCCGTGTTTCCCTGTCGAATGATGAATGAATGAATGCAGAAACAAACAAGTGAAGAGAGAGTTTCCTGACAGTGTGTGTGTGCGTCACTGTTCACAGAACTCACTCTGACTTTCAGCTTGTTGTGTGTTTAGTGGTTGATTTGTTGACCGTGTGTGTGTGTGTGTGTGTGTGTGTGTCTCCTGCAGCGTGGGTGGGCTCCCTCTCCATGGGGATGATCTTCTTCTGCTCTCCCATTGTCAGCGTCTTCACCGACATCTTTGGCTGCAGAATTACAGCAGTAGGGGGCGCTGCTGTGGGCCTGGTCGGCCTTTTGGCCAGCTCCTTTATCAAGTAAGTCAATCATTTCATTTTACTGTTGCAACATGACATAAATCAGCAAATGTATATGTATATGATCATAGTTTATATGTGTATATATATATATATATATATATATATATATATATATATATATATAATATCATAGTTTATATGTATGTATGTATATGTGTATATGTATAGTCATTCTGACTTTTATTAAGTGGTGTAACTCTAATGCGTAATTTGAAACTCTAACACTAGAGCACTAAACATCACTACACACTATTCGTAGCCTCTAGTGTCCAAAGTGGGTACTGCAATCAGCATTTAAAAAACCAGCAAAGCTTCTTTTCAAAGCACCAAACAGTATTTGTACACTTTAGTGGACATTATAGTGAATATAGTCATATAGTCATTAATCGCTGTGTGATGACACATAATGGTCATTTTATGACTCTTTTCTTTTTTAAACACAAGATATCCTCGTGTCTGTTGCAGTGGTGTATTATTACACAGTATTGTAGTATTCTGGTATCCTGGTGTCAATCATACACCTGAATCACATACTAAGAACTCACAGCAACACAGAAACACTTGTGATGACTTTTTCACGACACCTTTGTTTCATTTCATTTCAAAGAAATAATTCTCCAGCTGTGTACGAGAAGAGAAGAAAAAACTCTGCTAAAATGCTGCTGTTGACTTTCTGTGTATAGTGAAGCATGCGATATGTAGGATTGTTGATCCAGTGATTTGGACCAGTATCAGTGTCAGTACCAGTATCAGAACTAGTATCAGTACCAGTATCAGAACTAGTATCAGTATCAGTATCAGTACCAGTACCAGTACCAGTATCAGTACCAGTACCAGTATCAGAACCAGTATCAGAACCAGTATCAGTGTCAGTGTCAGTATCAGTATCAGTGTCAGTATCAGTGTCAGTGTCAGTATCAGTGTCAGTATCAGTGTCAGTATCAGTATCAGTGTCAGTGTCAGTGTCAGTATCAGTGTCAGCATCAGTATCAGAACCAGTATCATCAGTAGTATCAGTGTCAGTGTCAGTGTCAGTATCAGTATCAGTACCAGTACCAGTATCAGTATCAGTACCAGTACCAGTACCAGTATCGTACCAGAAAACGTCCTTCATGTGTCCTCCTGCTTCATGTGTCCTCCTGCTTCATGTGTCCTCCTGCTTCACATGTCCTCCTACTTCATGTGTCCTTCACATGTCCTCCTGCTTCCGCGTGTCCTTCTGCTTCCGTGTCCTCCTCCTTCATGTGTCCTCCTGCTTCACATGTCCTCCTGCTTCGTGTCCTCCTGCTTCACGTGTCCTCCTGCTTCATGTGTCCTCCTCCTTCACGTGTCCTCCTGCACGTGTCCTCCTGCTTCCGCGTGTCCTCCTCCATGTGTCCTCCTGCTTCATGTGTCCTCCTGCTTCACATGTCCTCCTACTTCATGTGTCCTCCTGCTTCACATGTCCTCCTGCTTCCAGCTTCACGTGTCCTCCTCCTTCATGTGTCCTCCTGCTTCCGTGTCCTCCTGCTTCACGTGTCCTCCGGCCTTCCACGTCCTCCTGCTTCGTCCTCTGCGTGTCCTCCTGCTTCATGTGTCCTGCCACGTGTCCTCCTCCTTTCCACTAAGTGTCCTCCTGCTTCCGTGTCCTCCTGCTTTCGTGTCCTCCTGCTTCATGTGTCCTCCTACTTCATGTGTCCTCCTGCTTCACATGTCCTCCTACTTCACGTGTCCTCCTGCTTCATGTGTCCTCCTGCTTGTGTCCTCCTGTGTCCTCCTGCTTCATGTGTCCTCCTGCTTCCCTCCTACTTCATGTGTCCTCCTGCATGTGCTCCTGCTTCACGTGTCCTCCTGCTTCACGTGTCCTCCTGCTTCACGTGTCCTCCTGCTTCACGTGTCCTCCTGCTT
>NW_025321314.1:22500-27500 GCF_019176455.1 Solea senegalensis
ATACTCTTGGCCCCCGCCTGAGGTCTTACTGGTGTTCATGGGTATATACAGATGTAGTGTATGAGATATACAGATGCAGTATAGGTGATATACAGATGTATACGATATACAGATGTAGTATAGGTGACATACAGATGTAGTATAAGTGATATACAGATGTAGTATAGGTGATATACAGATGTAGTATACGTGATATACAGATGTAGTATATGTGATATACAGATGTAGTATAGGTGATATACAGAAGTAGTATAGGTGATATACAGGTGCAGTATACGTGATATACAGATGTAGTATAGTTGATATACAGATGTAGTATACTTGATATACAGATGTAGTATACTTGATATACAGATGTAGTATACGTGATACACAGACGTAGTATACGTGATATACAGATGTAGTATACGTGATACACAGATGTAGTATACGTGATACACAGATGTAGTATACGTGATATACAGATGTAGTATACGTGATATACTGATGCAGTATACATGATACACAGACGTAGTATTCGTCTGTGTATCATGTATACTCTTGGCCCCCGCCTGAGGTCTTACTGGTGTTCATGGGTCCTGTTCTCTTGAACTACCTCACCCTCTTCCCTCAGACTCAGACAGACTGCTGACAGTAGGACGTCGCTGTCGTATATGAGACACACTCTGAGTTAATCATGTTTGTTTTGGTTGAGGAGTTCAGGAACGCTTTGTTTAATAGAGTTACTCCTGTGTCTATGTGCTCATCACCACTGTTACGTCACAGAGGGACAGGACAGTCCGTCTGACAGATCCAGACCAGACTCATTTACTGCTGTTTCAAGCTGACTGGTGCAGAGCGACACCATCCACACGTTCTTAAAGCTGTGCTGCGTTCACAAATGTCTGTTCCATCCAAACGTTGTCAAATGACTTCACACAGTGTTGATCGAGTGTATCAGCTCTACTCGACTCTGTGTTTCTCTGTATGCCAGTGTTTTGTTTTCCTGTTGCCTGGCGACATTTCCGTGCTGCACACAGAGTGATGCATTTGAAGTCATGAGTGATGGAGGAAAGGCAGAAGCACAGCGGCTACAAAGTCAAGTCAAAGAAAAAAGGAAAGTGAGATGGGAAAATTCTAAGAATATGGCGCCGGTATTGAAAAACAGTTTGGTCATAACTATATCACCTGTGAGTGAAGACATGACTGAACAGCACTCAATTGTATGAAGGATGGTGGTGATGATAAGTCAGGAGGCAGTCGTAAATCTAACGTTTGAACAGTTGAAAGAGAAACGCAGATGGAAGAATGCCAGTCACATGTGAGGGAGGCCTCAGCAGGGTCACCGCGACAGGGAACCCTCTCTGAGCACAGGGTTATGGTCTGGTGACAATAATCACAGTGGTGACAGAGGTGATGAAGCAGGCTGCAGGGACACAGGACAGGACAAGGACACAGTTAACAGGCTGGAACTAAATGATACATGTGGAATGTTGACGGTGTGATAATGGTTCCACATCCTCCCACTGGACTCAAAGAGGAACTAAACCAAAAGTGGGCAGGGACAGGGAGGAAGGAGGGGTGAGTGAGCACCGCAGGGGGCGCAATGATGGAGTGACAGCGAGCGCGAGTCGCGGCAGCTTCCTGTGGTATTTCCAGTGGCAGCTTAGAGCTGCATTCAGCGTGAGACACACCCATTTGAGTAAGTTCACACACTCACACACCACACATGACATTTCTCACGCTGGTCAGTGATAAAAGTCACCGCACATGAATTGGTCATCTATGAATCCATGATTCAAAGGCAGTTAGCTCTGCGTAGTTCATTCATACAGCTGTCCTGAATTAGCGACCCATCAGCCAGTCAGAAAATAGCAGTCACTGTTGCTGGGCAGACTGGACGCACTGCACTCTGGTTCGCACAGCGGCGGGATGAGCCAGCTAATAGGAAAATTCAAATGTAGGGAGGTGTTAGCCAGAGAAGGCGGTACACAAAATACTTCATTCAAATACTTTACACAAAACCTCAGAGAGTTGGACCTGGATCACTAAATAATATTACTAGATAACCTTATACACTAGTTGTACGTGGTTTAGGGGTTTAGTTCCTCTTTAAATGAAGCTAAAATATCTTGGGTAGAGTTCTGCAGCAGTGACTGGGGGGGTGGAACCTGGTATTTAGGTCCTGACCAGATGCTTCACATAGTTCACAGTTCTCTGGTTTTACGGCTTCTTAAATGTGAATATTTTCTGATTTCTTTGCTCAATTTGACCAATTTGGTTTCTTTTGATTCTCTGGTTCAGAGTCTGGAGACAGAAGGGTTCATCTGGTTTATTTTGATTCTCTGGTTCAGAGTCTGGAGACAGAGGTGTTCATCTGGTTTCTTTTGATTCTCTGGTTCAGAGTCTGGAGACAGAAATGTTCATCTGGTTTCTTTTGATTCTCTGGTTCAGAGTCTGGAGACAGAATTGGTAATCGGTTTCTTTTGTTCTCTGGTTCAGAGTCTGGAGACAGAAATGTTCATCTGGTTTCTTTTGATTCTCTGGTTCAGAGTCTGGAGACAGAAATGTTCATCTGGTTTCTTTTGTTTCTCTGGTTCAGAGTCTGGAGACAGAAGTGATCATCTGGTTTCTTTTTGTCCACAGATGAATCACGTAGAAGAGCGTTTTGGAACGGATGCCAGTAAGGAGGTTTTGCTCATGTGCATTGGCATCACGTCTGGTTTGGGCCGTCTCATTTTTGGATATGTGGCAGACTACGTTAGAGGAGCCAACAAAGTCTATCTGCAGGTCAGTGTCTTTCGCCAACACTCACACAAACATACACAACACTCCCTTCAGCAATCTTCTTTTCTCCTCTTTATTTAAATAATAATAATAACAATTCACGCCTGTTTCAGAAAGCAGGTTCAAATTTATTAACCTGAAATAAAAACCTGAAGTGAAGAACTGGAGTGACTACCATGAAATATCTGACACCTCAGCTTCTCTCATCTGACTGCTGCTGTGTTCTCTGGTCATTAACTGGTGCCAACCAACCAACCAAACAACCAGCAACCCACCAACCAAACAACCAACCAACCAATCAACCAACCAAACAAACAACCCATCAACCAAACAACCAACCAACCAATCAAACAAACAACCAACCAGTTGACAGCAGAGGCCGCCAGAGGCTTGTTGTGTGGATGGGCTGAAGTCTGCCTTGTTAAACATGGTTACTGCACAAACATACAACACATGTGAATGTGTTGTGGGGCACGAATGGACGGCACGTGTGAACGCTGGCGCTGATGCTGCGCGCCGATAACTTTTAACCTTTAACTTTTTAAACGTGTCTAATTCTGAGCTCTTCTACTGTTGGACTGTGCAACTGTTCTCAACACTCAAGTGAGAGACAGGTTGTTTACCTGCCCGCACCATCGATGATTCCTCTGACATCTCTGTGCATCTGCGTGAGCTAGCTAACATTAGCCCACTGCCTCGGCTTCGAGCCATTTACCTGGTCTGTTCACCTGTTCACCCGACGGCCTAAGTCATCTGGGTCCCCGTCTACAATGTGGGCTTGTAGGCTTTCTACGGGGATACTCGTCTGGTTTCTCCTGTCGCTTCTCCATCAACCGGTGACAGGACTACTCCAGTACTCAGCGGCTGAACTCCATCGGCTCCGTCTTCACCCGCTCAAGCCTCCACCGGCAATTCTCCTTCATCTGGACATCGCTTTCCTGCCACGTTGGAGATATATCCATCGCGGATCTCGTCAAAGTTTCCACTTTGACAACTCCAAACCAATAAAATCTGGTCCTCCCCACGCCGCCCTCCACATAACACCGGCCGGGTTGTTGCCCACACTGTGTTAGCCAGCCTTGCTAGGTCGGCTAACGCTAACGCTACTGGAAAATGCAACACCACCCCGGTCCACTTCGGTCTACTAAACATCCTCTCAATACGAGCAAGGGGCATCTTATCCAAGATCTCCTTACTGACTGTAAGTTTGACTTTCTTTGCTTGACCGAGACATGGCAACAACCGAACGACTTTTCCCAACTCAACGAGTCCACGCCCCCTGGGTTTGTTTACAACTGTCAACCTCGTGGCTCCGGACACGATGGAGGTCTCGCAATAATTCACCGCGAGAAGTGGAAAGTCCTACCGGTATCTGGTCCCACCTTCAACTCGTTTGAATCAACTGTGAATCAACCAGCAGCATATTGATTTCCCCACTCATTCAAAGGGTTACATTCTGGATTTAGTTTGTTGTTCTGGTCTCATTCCCTCCAACTGTATTGCTGATGAACTTCCTATAACTGATCATTTGCTTCTGTCTTTCAATGTCAAACTCTCTCTGTCCTCAACAAAGCCCCCACGTCTTATCTCATTCCATAACATTAGGAACATTAATCCTGATGCACTTTCCTCTGGTAACAGCTGTCTCCTGAACACTCACAGTTCATCCCCCCCCTACGACTTGGCCACCACCATTCTTAATTCTCTCGCTCCTATGAAAACCAGGTCCGTCTCCTTCACCACCTCGGCCCCTTGGTTCACCTCTGAACTACGGCAAACGAAAGTAAAGGACGACAGCTCGAGCGACTGGTCTTGTTGTTCACAAAGACATGCACAAAAATCACATTTTACATTCTAAGGACTGTATTTCTCAAACAAAACTCAACTACTACTCCGGCATAATCTGTTCAAATGAAGACAATTCCAAGTCACTGTTTTCTCTTCTCAACAATATCCTCAGACCCCCGGCCTCTCTCCCCCCCCCACTTGTACTCAACTGCTTCCTGTAAATCCCTGATGTCCTTTTTCAACAAGAAAATTCATCAGATCCACCTGCACCAAGGCCCAAGCTCCTCCCTCAGCACCTCTCCAGAACCCTGTGTGACGTCTCACTCATTCTCCTTCTTTCAGCTTCCCCCTGACTCAGATATCTCAGACCTCATCTGTCAGCTAGATCCTCTCCCCACAGTTCTGGTGAAAGCCTGCCTACCCTCTCTCCTCCCCCTCATCTCTGC
>NW_025321314.1:32500-70000 GCF_019176455.1 Solea senegalensis
TACACACATTATACACATATATACATATAAATACATATGTGATACAACGATAAGTACAAACATAAGGAGAGTGTGTAATATGTACACATATATACATATGATTAAATACTTGATGCAAATAACAACACAGTGTGTGTGTGTGTGTGTGTGTGTGTGTGTGAACACGCCCCATCTCTTCTTGCACTTCTCTTCACAACCACCAGAGGCCGCTGCTGCACCTGCACATACAGTATATCTGACTGTAAGTGACTGTAAGTGAGAGCAAGTTTCCCAGTTGGCAGAGTTCAGGAGCTGCAGTCATCTTGGTCCAACGATATATGGACATGGACAATCATGGACAATCATGGACAATCTGACAATGTTTGTCACAATTTAACAATAAAAATACACTTTAGAAAGAAACGTTTCACAGTTTTTTCATGTCTTTTAACACAAGTTTAGACTTTTCAGGACATAAAGAAAAGATGTGAGCTGCAGAGAGCAGGACAAAGTCCATGTCCATCACAGTCCTCCACATGTGGACTCCTGCTGCTATGCCATGTCTCCAAAACTGGATTATTCAGAGTCAAAGACAGGTTCACCTACAGACTGATGTCCCTGACTGTGAGGACAGACTGATGTCCCTGACTGTGAGGACAGACTGTTGTCCCTGACTGTGAGGACAGGTTCACCTACAGATTGATGTCTCTGACTGTGAGGACAGACTGATGTCCCTGACTGTGAGGACAGACTGATGTCTCTGACTGTGAGGACAGACTGATGTCCCTGACTGTGAGGACAGACAAGGACAGACTGATGTCTCTGACTATGACAGACAAGACAGACTGATGTCCCTGACTGGGAGGACAGACAAGGACAGACTGATGTCCCTGACTGTGAGGACAGACAAGGACAGACTGATGTCTCTGACTGTGAGGACAGACTGATGTCTCTGACTATGAGGACAGACAAGGACATGATGTCTGACTGAGGACAGACTGATGTCCCTGACTGTGAGGAGAGACTGATGTCCCTGACTGAAGACAGACTGATGTGGACAGACTGATGTCTCTGACTATGAGGACAGACAAGGACGGACTGATGTCCCTGACTGAGGAGAGACTGATGTCTCTGACTGTGGACAGACTGATGTCTCTGACTGAGGACAGACTGATATCCCTGACTGTGAGGACAGGTTCACCTACAGACTGATGTCCCTGACTGTGAGGACAGACTGATGTCTCTGACTATGACGACAGACAAGGACAGACTGATGTCTCCGACTGTGAGGACAGACTGATGTCTCTAACTGTGAGGACAGACTGATGTCCTTGACTGTGAGGACAGACTGACGTCTCTGACTCTCTGGGTTTAAAGACACATTGTCCCTCAGGTGTCTTCGTGAGGACATGTGTGAAGACGCTGCAGCAGACAGTGAAGAGCATCGTCCTCTGACAACCATGGTCATTAGAATATTATTGTTGCACTGATTTTTCATTCATTCATTCATTCATTCATGATGAATGAGTTCATTCCACTGCAGTAGGTGGTTTGTGATGAAGACACAGTTAGTGAATATACTGTTAAAATGAGTTTTTGTACATTTAAAGTATTTAAAAAAGACAAAACTCTCCATATACTTAGTTTTGAGGCGTTTGTAAAAAAATCAAGTGTTGACTTATTGTGAGTGAAGTCTTGTTTTTAGTGTGTGACCAGCAGAGGGCGACAGAGGTCAGATGAAGAAGTGAGGAGAGTTGAAACAAAGCAGTGTTTGCACAGATAAGCATCTTTTTATTGAAGCATGGAGCTCACGGTACAGATACATGGAGCACATCTTGATCGTCCAATGAACAGCAAAAGAAAGAATTACAACCGCTACGTTTCGCCATCAGCACATCCTGACGCAGCCTGCAAGCTCCGCCTCTTACATGGGGGGAGAATGTGAAAGAAAAGGAACGTTGGTCCACAGCAAAAATACAAAGTGTTGTTTGTATAAAACTGAGTTCGTGTACAACTGAGGTCAGTGTATAAAAAAATAATAAAGTTCAAATAAATTCACACGAGTGTGCGACTGTGGTGATCGCTCACTGAACACTGTTAGAGCAAGAGCAGGGATTGGTCCTCGCCAAAAACCACAGCCATGACACACACACACACACACACACACACACAGAGACAGACAGACAGTCACACACACAGACAGTCAGACAGACAGACAGACACAGCTCATGAAGACACACCACTGACTCTGACTTCACCTCATTCCAAAGAGAAGGATGAAGGAGCAGAGGGAGCTGTCAATCAAGCACAGCTCTGGTAGTCACAGGATTGTCCCCTCAGTGGACAAAGAGCACGGGTCCAAACAAAAGAAGACAAAAGTGCTACTCCAACAATTCACAGAGGGAAAAAAGAAAAGTGAGTGATAAAACGGCAGGTTGTGCAGCGGGTACAGGTGGAATGATCCGGGGTCACCCTGACATGCTCAGACGCTCGGGCGTCCATTGTGCTCCACACATTTACTGTGGTTCAGAAAGAGACAGAGAGGATGACGTGATGAGGGGGAGAGAAAATGACGATTCATTGTTTCCCTTTGAGAGCAGGACGTTCACGGCCAGGACCAGCCGCTCGGCGGCGCTCGGACCCGCTCCGGGCCTTTCTTCAGACGAGACGGGCGGACGCGCCACTTGAACCGATGAACCGATTGACATGAAGGCGGAGCTTGTTGACGATACAGCGCACTGTAAAACAAAGACGCCTGGGTGCAGATCAGTGCACACACTGAAGGTGTCGTCACAAGGACCACAGGGTGGTGTAGGTGTGGAGGACTTTCACGGTTTTAGATCACTACTGTGTTTGTTTGTTTTCATCAACACCACACCAAACCTAAGAGGCCAAGACTGGTCTGAGCACGCCAGGGCCCCGGCCTAGTGCGGCCGGAAGCCTTGTCTGTGGGGGATGAGGGCGGAGACTTGCAGGAAGGGACCGTTGCAGTGGGCACGGGTGGACCTCCTGAAACGGAGCGCGTTTAATTCTTCTACATGCACTTCAAGACCACAGCAAGAGTGAGCTAGAATATCCAAACCGAGAGAAGAGCTTTCATGCACGAGATCTAAGTCACAGGTACAACAATGCAAACAACTCAAACTGGAGGCTAAACTCGGGCGCCGACAGCAGCGCAGCGGGTGGAGGGAGGAGGGGGAAGACGACGGGCTCTCTACTGGGGGGGGAGGCGGGCAGGCGCAGGGGGGCGGCCCCCGGCGGCTGCTTTTCTTTTTGCGCCTCTTCTTCATCCCCGACCCTCAGCTCTGCTGGTTCTGCTGCCGGTTCTTGGCGTAACTTGTGAAGACAAAATTGTAATCATTAAACTGAGCCAACTGGCGGTCGAGGCGCTTGTAGCCCTCGAGTTTCTGCGCGGAAGAAAAAACGCTGCGACACTTGGAGCTCTGCAGAGACAAACACAGGACAGAGAGAAGACAACTTACTCAGGGACACCTTCACATTAAAACTCACACAGACAGGAATGAGGTGGGCGTGGTTTCTACAGACCTGATTGACAAAAAGAGTCGTCACAAACTTCCCTGGCTTGAACACATCCACCACCTTCCTCACCAAATCGTCGTACGACGTAGCAGAGAGGTTGGTTTCGAAGCTGACATAGGAGAACTCTGGCTCAGGGGTGATGTGGATGGTCCAGTACGTTCCCTGTAGAAGGAAACACAAAAAGACTCAAGTCGCTCGCGTGACGTCCAACTAACAGACAACAAGGACGAGAGACTCACGTCAGTCTTCATTCCATTCATTGAGTATCCACAAGGGTTGAACATTGTGGCATCGATCACAGAACCTGCTATCAGGTCACGAATTCCACTCATCTGCAAAAACACCACAACGTCAAGATCCCTGCACTCACTCGGTTCAGAGTCTAGAAGAAACAAAGCCCCCATGCAGATGTGAGGTCTACTTACACGAGTGACATCACTTGCAGAAACACCATCTTTCATATAGAACTGGTCCATAATGGCTGGATCAAGGTCACTCATCAGAACTTCCAGAGTCTGGTCTGCATGCTTGTTTTCCCAGTACTCCGGTAAGTCCAGGGTAAACAGGTACCTGCAGGTGACAACACACGGACACACGGACACATCACTTCAGGACTGATGTCAGTCAACACATCTTTATTTATCTGGACGTCCATTCAAAAAGAGTCCATCATGTGTGTAAGAGTCCAGTCTATGTCAGAAGAATGTCCCACATCTGAACATGTGCATAAACACGGAGAGTTTACACTGGAGCCACGGGTTGTACACAAGAGGCTAAAACACTGCCCTCTACAGTTCAAAGTCCTGAATCACAGTCTGACGGCTGATTTAAGATCAGTCAAAACATCCCATAAACCTGCTATACTGACACATGAACATGGAGGTCAAATAAACCTGGTTAAGCTTCTCTTTCATCCACAAACTCAATAATATGGAAAATCAGCACAAATGACTTGAATCTTAAATCATGAGTTTGTTATTTTGGTAAAGTTATCATTTTGGAGTTTATTGTATTTATTTGCTTTATATTTATCCTGTATTTAGGTTGTACACACACAGATTTCTGGGATGGCCTCTGCTGTCGCGGTTACCAACTGTATCCATGAAAAGCAGTCGACCATTCGCGTGGCAATTAGGACACGCCCCTGGCGTGACGCTGTGATGCATTTTGACAACACCGCAACGTCTAATCCACACAGGATCCAGACCCTGGAGTGAGACACATCCTCGGGTGTGACTCCTGCAGCATGGGTCAATTTAGAATGTCCAATATAAAATTGGGTACCTTGCTCAGGGGTACCTGGCGGGGAGCTGAACCAGCAAATCTTTGGTCACTAGCCAAATTCTCTTTCCGCTTGGCTACCCTCACACTAAGTCATGATATTTATGGTGATGTGGACATGAAAGGACTCCTGTAGGAAATAGAGACAAAGGTCTACCCATGACATTAGCACCACTGCATACACAACACACTGCATCGCTTACCAGCAGTCAGAGTTCAGACGGCCCATACAGTAGGCTGCACCATCTGGAAGAGGAGAGAAGAAAGACCACTTAGGATTCAACACTGAATATAAACTCAGGTCTGGAGTCTATGGGACAGAAACACTACACACTTCACTACTGGAGTCTATGGTACAGAAACACTACACATTTCACTACTGGAGTCCATGGGACAGAAACACTACACACTTCACTACTGAGTCTATGGTAGAACACTACACACTCACTACTGGAGTCTATGGTACAGAAAACACTATTTCTGAATACCAGTATACACACTTCACTACTGGGTCTACTGGACAGAAACAATAAACACTTCACTACTGGAGTCTATGGACAGAAACACTACAGACTTCACTACTGGAGTCTATGGGACAGAAACACTACAGACTTCACTACTGGAGTCTATGGGACAGAAACACTACACACTTCACTACCGGAGTCTATGGGACAGAAACACTACACACTTCACAACCTGAGAACAGTTCATTACTGGAGTCAGACCAGTTTAATCCACTACAAACAAATGAATGAAATAAAATGTTTCAAATCATTCACATGAAGTTTGAATTTCACATATCAACTCTGGATTAATACTAATGAGATTAATTTGCTCAACAATTGAAGAAATATGGAAAACTTAGGTTGTAAAAACCAAAAAAAACAATGTATTGATCAGAAACTCGTTTGCAACTGTATGAAAACATGTGCAGCCTGTTAACTTTGCTCTTGATTTCTCCGTGTTTCACAGAATAGATTGTAATAACTAAGTAATACAAGTTTTATAAACTCTTTCAAATCCAACGAGAACACAGTATGAGCCTCATGTGCCTATCACATCGCTGATGTGAAACCTTTTATAAAACAATGTATAAAGATGTTCTTACTGGCAATGATAAGTCTTCAGGTTCTACTACAGTTAATAAATGTTTACAGTATGTAAAATATCATACACACCATGTGGCCTTGGTCTCAGTACGCTCTGGTCCAGGTTATGACCTGTTCTGAGTTACGGTGCTTTTCCATTATACAGTTCTAACGCTAATCGCCTCCATTACTGTAGGACTCCGCGTGGGCGGGGCCGTCATACCGCAGCTGCACGAAACTGTTTATACGAGCAAAGCAGTTGTTTTCCATGTGCTCAATCATTAGAAACAGTTCATTAAAAAGATCTATTGGGTATTTCCTGCATGAGCTGAAATACCACCGAACAGGTTGTGACTGGGCTCACGGTGGCTGGCTTTCGTTAGCGCCGTCGCTACATTGACCAACTCCTCTGTTAAATATCGACATTTTAGACATTTCCTTGCTAAATGTTGGCGATGAAATGCATGTCTTTTTGACTGATGTACACAGGAACCTGCCAATCAGTGGCCATTAGTGTAGCTACTGGTTACATACTGGGGAAAATCTGGCTGAGAAATTCCACTTCCTCCTGGAAGTTTCGATGAGGGAATTCTTGATGAGTTGGCTTCATGAAATTCTTGCGGGAGTAGAAAAAGTTCTGAGAATAAGAAACCAAGAGAGTCTGATCAGTGCCTTATTCACACATCAAAGAGAACATGGAGATATTTAGCAGCGGTCTGTGTCAAACCTCGATGGCATCGAAGCCACAGTACTCCCTGGCTAGTTCCAGCAGAGGGACCAGTGCTTGCAGCAAGAGGGTGGTTCCACACGTCTTCAAAATGAAACGTCTCTTGGAGACAAACATGCTACTCTCACTGTGGACGAGACACGGGACAGAAGCGGTTTTTAATGTGCCACTATACTCAATTACACAACAGGAATCAATCACTGCACATGCACTAACTAGCCTTTAAAGTATGTGTTTGGTCCACAGAGCCAAACACACACACACACACACACACTATTACAACCTTTGTGAAACACTGAATCAGACTAATGTGCTGTAAGAGACTGTAAACATGACATGGAAATAAATACACCACGACGAGGAGGAGGAGGAGACATGTTATAGTGAACACAGCAGTAATTACAGGGAAGGTCGGTTTTAAGACATACAATAATAACTCAAAACAATTCACCCTGGACTAGTGTTATTGTTCGAGTGTAGTAGTGCAGTGTTTGTGAGAACTGAGAATTATTAAATGTTCAGAATGGGTTTAAAACACGGCAGTTAGACAGTCAGACACACACATTATTGAACATTACATGACATGACTTGCATTATTTTGACTATGTAACAAAATGTGCGCTTATTTCTGACAAAGAGGAGCAGTTAAATACTTGTGTCACGCCTCCTTTGCATGAAGTAACGACAACAATGTAAGTAAATAAAGACCGAGATAATTCATCAGCATGTTTAGTCTCATCTCATGACCTGGAACAGTGAAAGCGCTGAAAATGATGACCTGAAAGTATCTTACAGGTAATCCTGTCTTCTTATCAACACTCACCTGAGTATATAAGCTTCCTGCTTGTCAGTCTTTGTCACACTTATGATCAAACAATGCACATTCTCCAAAAGTTTGTCCCACTCAAACCTACAAGAAAAAAGGACAACAAAAGGGCAAGAGTTAGTGCTTGGGCATGCCAGGTCACCGCGAGCAAGTGAATCACAGTAAGGGGGGAGTTCACTAGTTTTAACATAAATAAATAAATGTATTATTCTGCAGCAGAGAGGGAGGACTCCTGAACATTATTGTTCTGAGAAACTTTCAGAAATGCATCCTCAACTAAGACTTCCAGTAAAACTTGAGTTGTTATTGTTCAACAGAGCACTATGGAGAGCTGTACGTGTTTGTAAATGTGCCTGATAAATGAAATAAACATGCAGTACTGCAGTCAGAACTCAAAGGAAAGCTGCAGAGAAGTGTGTTCACTAGTGCTCCTCCCCCTCCACCTCCTCCTCCCCCTCCTCTTCCTCACAGCCCGCAGTGCAAAAGCAGCTGCGTCACAATCTCACTACAATCTTGGAAGGGCAGCCTATTCAGACTGTCCAGTAGGAGGGACAGCACAGACTGGGCCAGTGCAGAAAGACCGCGAGGAGGCGAGGAGCACCGCCGATCAATGGGGAATTCACCAGCAGCATGCTGCGTAGTTTTCCTCCTGACAGACAGATGGAGCTACAAGCCTTTCCTGAGGGAGAACAAGAAGTGTGTCCAGCGCCTTCCATACCTGACTGAAACAGTTCCACTCCGAGCAGGTGTGAACAGGCACGAGCTGCCACCTTACCGTGTAACTCAGTGAGTAATAACAGCAAGACGAATAGAGAACACCCTTCAAAATGACGCTGCACTTCACACTGACATGCCTCCATATCAGAAAAACACAGCTTAAGTGCTTGTAATTCAATTAAAACCTGCTCGTTACCAGGGCAACATAGAGACACTGCAAGTAACCAAAAACCAACGCTCCCATGTCTGACCACAGAGCTGTGTTGCATACCAGTCCTGTTCTATCTCCATAGCAACCCAACAGAAACTCACACAGCTCAGAGGAGCTAATCCAATTAGCTCATACCTGATACCATTTATATTTTAAAGACACCCAAATGAAATACTTTGTTTTATCAGAGTTAGTGCTTGTTTCTCTGACCATCACCTTTAAATGTGTCAGTGGGACACGTCACAGGGACAACCGGGGTCAAGAACATTGACCAGTTTCTGGTTCAATAACTTTAGCCTCGGTCCAACAATCAAACATTTCATACGGGGATTAAAACACTTTCCTGTATCTGTGCTACATGGCTCTTTAACCGTCAGTGTACAACACTACCTGCACTGCTCATTTGACTTGTTCACGATACAGTATTCTAGTCTCACACCATTACTTCTCAATCATCTTGGAGTGGAAAGTGGAACTTGACATCCTGGTACTGAAATTAGATTTAAGGGTACTTTATGTGCTGCAGTTATACCTGCTGTCTGTCCACACTATCCAGTAACAGACCCGTGGAAACACAAGTGGCAATGCATTTTAATGTGGATGAACACAAAGCTTTGAAAACTACTATGCAGTATCAGTGGCGAGTCCAGCATCTAGTGTGAAGTGGAATGATTCAGTTCACCTCGTACATGCTGCTCACAAATATGACACTTTCCTAGTTCTTTGTGAACCCGACAACATTTGGACTCAAAGAGGAGTGGTCTGTTGGTCACTATGTGTTCAGATAACCCAAGAAACGGGTTTAACTACAACCTTGAACAACACCAGCGATACCTGCACAGCAAACAAGTCCAAGTCAGTGTCCTCACTCCGTCATGAGGGTGAAAAAGTAAACACTTTTGACCACCAACAACAAACTGTGTACAAAGATAAACATTACAATGGCAGCCATGTTGACAGGTTTTAGCAGGAAAAGCTCAGTCAGTAACACAGGCTCCGTGAACCAGCATCTGCTTCAACTGTGACCTGTCAAAATGGCTGCTGTGCAGAGGCTCCATTATTAATGAGCAACATTTCAAACTCATGGCCACCATCCAACAAAATGTCTTCATGAAGATATGAGCGTCGTGACTGTCAGCCACAATGTCGTCTGTCTGTTTGTTCAACCATAACAAATATTGGCACAGAGCTTTAGACTCTGCAGGATCCTGACTTTCTGGCCCCTTTACGCCGGGAACTACCTGTGATCAGAGAGTGATCCTACAGTGCTTCACCACATGCATTCACACCTAGTATTAACTTGGTCTCAGGGGTCTTTCTGATCACCTCTCATCAGCAGACTACAGCGTCACATCCTGTGCGTCACCATATCAACAACAACAACAACAACAACATTAGCCACATGTAAAGTCACGCTATAGTATGGAGATGCATCAGAGACTGATTGCATTTACACTCCGACCACCTCCCAAAGTGGTCTGGCAGATCACAGAACAATCCGTCCTCTGGTTTACTTACATACTTACAAGTGGTCAGGCGCTGAAATACGACCACAGAAAACATTTTAATGCTAGGTGTAAATTCACATCCAGTGTCATTTATTTCCATGAAATAAAAAAACAGGCTTTTTAAAAATTAAAATGATTGTGCTCCAACAGTCTTTTCAAAGCCCTTTATTGAAAAACTTTCATCTATATCGCTTAATGCCACTTAAATAGAGTATTTAGGGTGAAGATAGTGTTCATACCTCTAAACACTTACCACAGCCATCACAACCTATTGATTGTGATCATAAAGATGCCTAATTTGGGAGGAATCGTTATTTTTTTTTATGACTTTTTCCTTCTATTCCCGTTTGTGTAAGCGGTAAACGAAGCTGCCTCCATTACAAAGGCCTGTGCCACACTGATGGAAGTTACACCACATTTGACCTCTTTGATTCAAATGTTTGATACAAACGGAAAAAATAAGAAAAGGTTTATTTTGTGTCATGCATTTGTTTTATTTACTAACAAACAAACAAAGAAGCAGCACATTAAACTCTTGGAACTACACGACTCACTCATATCCCCTTCTCTATTATACACAAAGTGATTTGAGGGGTGTTGCAACACGCCACAGCATTAGTGAAGACCTGGGTCAGGTCCCAGCGCAGTGTGAAATACACACCACAGGCTATTTCTGGTCTCTTGGAAGGATCAGATTTTCCTCAGAGAACGTGTGATCTCCAGGAAAGAAAGAACCGGATCAGGCTGATTATACTACACAGTAATCATGGACAAGGTTGAACCAGCAGGTTAGTATTGGACATTACATTAAAGTATAAAGACGGGCAAGTGTGAGTAACTGCACAATATAGTTCTATAGCCAGTGCAGACAGGAAAGACTACATGTTTAAGAGTGGATGTAAAATACTTGACTGACAGGACAACTTACTTGACAATGACACACAGAAAAAGGTGACAGCCACATTAGTGAATGAGTTGCCCTTGTGGACTTATTTGGACATTGGCTGACGTCCAGCAGGTCTGATTCCCTGACGGTGTCCTGAGCCATTAATCTGCCCTGTAGCTGTAAATGAATGCTGGTCGTCATTCACCCGACTGACCCCACACACACACACACACACACACACACACACACACACACACACACACACAATCTTTTCTTAAAACTCAGCACAGAGATCACGTTAATGAGCAGAAAAGTCTGGCCTGGACCTTTGCTACTGGTCATTCATTCATTCATTCATTCATTCATTCATTCAGCTTCACAAACTGGGTGTGAACTGGTTTCAAACCTGAGCAGGTCAATTTATAGCAGCTGTCAAAGAGACAAATCATTCTATAGACACTCCCTGACAAACAGGAATAACCTGCACTGAAGTGCTCTGTTGTTTTTGCAGAACCTACATCTTCTGAATCCATCCACTGACAAATACAAAAATACACGCTTCGGTCTGCTTTGGGCACAGTATGGAATAGTTTCAGTGGTGTTTAGTGGGGCAAAGGTCGGCCCGTTTCAACCACTCACATCAATTTCTTCATCAGGTCGGACCTTTTCACTGGCAGCAGCTAAGAGCCACTAAAGCTCAGTGGGGGAGACCCTCCAACCAATCAGAGGAGCTGGGAGGGGAGAGCCTGCATGGCTGGAAACGTGACCGGAACAAGCACCACGCTCATTTTGGTCATTTACTAGAATGAGCAGATGCTGGAGATGCCCTGCTGGGAATTAGTAATGTCTGAAATATTAGAGGCAAACCTCACGGTCAGATACCGAGTCTCTCAGCTGATAACTCCGCTTCTCTGACTGAGACTCTCCTGCCACCACCAGCAGCAACCAGCCCCTCTTCGCTTAACAAAACATCCCAGAATAGACGCAGAGTTCTCGGCGATCTGCGACCTGTGTGTGTGTGTGTGTGTGTGATCAAGTAACACGCGGTGACAACGAGCGGCCACATGTACGATGTCTTCAGTCAATGAAAACTACAAAACTACATTTACACCAAAACAGTAACACAGTCAACAACAACAAACAGACGTTCAGCACAGTTTGCACGAAAGCCCCAAATCAACGTGTGTGAATCACCGGGGGTGATGTTACCAGAAGGCAACAGCGGTGGAAGTCGTAGAGCAGGTGTTTGTGTCGTGCAAAGGCCCAGGAAGCAGCGTGACAAAGCTAAAATGCTCATGTTTTAGAGCAGAAGCTAAACACACGAGACTCGTTTAAGTTGCTGACGGGACGAGTCGATCGCCGTTCACGCGGGAGTCACACTGACATGTCGGCGTGTTAAACGCCGTCCACTCCCACGATGAAGAATGAATGACTTAGCTTAGAGTTGCCACGGTGAAAGGGGGAGGTGGCCATTTTCCAGTGACGGCGTTAGCTAGCTAACTAGCAATGTGCTCCGGTGACAGAAATGTGACTCCCTGCCCAAAGTGGCTCGCGGGGAATGAATGGGTGGTGGTAGAGAGCAGCGTTCCGCGTGAAAACCCCCACTTTAAGCCACATATAACGGGTTAAATGTCAAACATGAGCCGAGGGAAGAGGGCATTCATGTGGCCGGGATTCCGCCGCCATGGTTTAATGTGCGGCGGCCAAGGACTGACAGAAGAGCCGCGACATTCACATGACACTAACCTCGGGATGGTGCGGAGGTCGCCGGTTCCTTTGGTCTCATCCTGCCGGGAGAACCACACCTCCAGCAGCTTTTCGGTCCCCTCGAAGAAATGTGCACCATTTTCTTCCATCATGAGGCAACAGACAGCCAACAAAAATATTCAACGTCGGTTGTAACGTTTACAGCTTAATGAGTCCTTCCTCGATCGGTTATAATTTAGTGAGGTACAGTCCTTTAAGCGATCCAGGTGTTGATTTTCTTGAGTTACCGTCTTCCCTTTTACAGAGAATACCGTGAGTGAGTGCTAGCTAATATCGCCGGCCATACTGTGAAGAGCACTGAGTGCGGGTGGCGCGGGGGTTTTATATGCGAGCACAACGACGTCATCCTTCCGTCCATCACGTTCATTGGTCAGAGTCTGCTGGAGACACACGTGGTTGGTCCAGACACACGTCAATCATCGAGTATTTCACGCTCACGTGACTCCTTTCTATACGCGAGTATTGAAATATCGTCGGCTTGTTTGGATTGGACGTGAAATAGTAGGAGAATTAATAATGATTAATAATAATCACACGAAATAGTTGACATACATAAATATATATATACACATATATATATATAAATATATGTGTATATACATATATACACACACATAAATATTACAACACAACAATATATAAACAATATAACAATTGTTAAACTACTTATTGTATATGTATTATTTGTACTATTGTTACTATTGTTGTTGTTATAATAATACTACTACTAATAATAATCAGAATCTTTTATTGTCATTGCACATGTACAACAAAGTTATACTGTTATACTAGTATAATAGTATTAGTATTATGATCGTTATTATGATCAAGCAGGTCTATCCATGAGATATCTCGTGTACATATGAAACATAAACATGTCTGAGGAGCGTACATGAGTACGCAAAGTGCAACAAACCTCAGCGAGGAACGCGGGTTGTAGTTTTTTCACGTCAGTTTTCAAGCAGGCGAAACGCGGCGCCTGTACTCAAGAAACTACACTACCCAGAAAGCCCCGCGCGCCAATTAGAAACGTCAACGAGCCAGTGAACATTAAGCGGAGCAGACCAAAATCCCAAACAAGGAAATGGTGGGGGAATAAAACGACCAGATTATTTAATTAATGCATGTAATAATTAATATTTTATTTGATTGTAAATTAAGACGTATTTATGGGTTAGAATGGATTACGACTTCAAAACAAAGCTGGCGGCCGAGAGAGAGAGAGTGGAAGATCTGTTCGAATATGAAGGTTGCAAAGTGGGTCGAGGCACCTACGGGCACGTTTATAAAGCTAAGCGCAAAGACGGGTAAGATAACCGTGGACCTTGTTGTTTATGCTCGCGTTACAAGCGACTGCAGCATGGCTTTAGTCGACGCTCTGCTCGGCTGTGTGTCGGTCGTGGCGTTAGATTTGACGCTGTCCGAAACGTTAGCCTGTGTTTCTGTGTTTTTGTTTTCATGTAACGCACTCACTCACTCACCAAAGACACCCCCCTCCTTCCTCCTCCCCCCTCCTCCTCCTCTTCCCCACCCCCCTAAAACAACACAGCTATAGCTGCTGCTGCTGCTGCTGCTGCTGTTTGTGACACGACGAGCTCGGTCTCCGGTGATGAACGCTGCTGATCCACTGAGCACACGCACGGGAAGACACCGCGCGTCACCTGGCGCCTCAGTCACAACACTCGCGCGCCTGTTTTGTCGCGCACACGCTGCTCCTCCATTTTACTAACACGGCACGAGCAAACTTTGTTTACACTCGCATCAAGTGGACGCGCGTGTTTACAGTGTGTGACGACAGTGTGTTGCGTTGACTCTGCAGCTTGGACACAACTTTATGCATAAAAAGCTGCTCAAGTCACGTGTTTGTGACCTACTGTATATAATGAGCGTACACAGTTATTAATAACACAGATACACACGTATACAAGTATCATGGGTGCAGCTAACATTCACACGAGCCTAAAATACTGTTCCAGGGATCAGATATCTACAAGAGTCAGAGCTACATCAACTATATCAAGTGGAACTAAGCTTCTAAACCAGGTGTAAACCAGGTGTAAACCAGGTGTAAACCAGGTGCAAACATGTTGTCAGTGGCTGACTCGGTTTGGTTTGGTACACATTTGTGCGCTTCCATTGGGAGTAGCACCAAAATAACCGGCCACAGACAGAACATTTATTATAATACTCACCTGTACCGTGTGTGTATTCACCAGCAGCAACACATGCACTGGGACACAAGTTTAAAATGGTTATAATTATTTTCTCAGGTGTATGAAAGCCAATTTTCACTATTTATAAAACTTACACTTAATTTAAAAGAAATGCAATAGTAAGTCGTCAAAAGTCTCATATTGTTTTTTAGATCTCATAACTTTTATGATGATTTAGGGCAGGGGTCACCGACCTTTTTGAGACCCAGAGCTACCTGAAGGCTAGAGAATAACATGGAGGGCTACCATATTAACGTTTTATGCATTTTACCATTTAAATGATGAATATTATGCATTCAATTGCCTACACATTCATTCCAGTGCTTACTCCTAACGATTATCACGGTTTTTATAAACAATATCAAGGACATTTTACTCAGTGATCATATGGATACATGCTAGTGAGGTGAGGTGAAGTGAGCCCGCGGGCACCACGTTGGTGACCACTGATTTAAGGCCACACGGTTGGTGTAGTGGTTAGCCCCGGGTAGAACAAGTGCCTTTCTGCATGTGAATGTTTTTGGACTGTCGGAGAACCTGGAGAAAACCCGGAGAAGAAAAAAGATCTTCTCCAGGTTCTCCGACAGTCTCTATAATGTGTCCCTGCGATGGACTGCTGATCTGTCCAGGGTGTACCCCGCCTGTTGCCCTGTGTCAGCTGAGATTGACCCTCCGGTGGAGGATGAAGTGGTTTGGTGTGTTTGAGTGCTCAGTGGTTAAGACATCGTGTCTCACTCACAGTGCTGTGTGAGTGAGAGGGGGCGTGGCCAAAGAGCGGGGAAAGGCAATGTGTCCTTCTTTTAGTGATATCTTTTACATTACTTATCCAAACAACACCAAACTCATGCACTTACTCGTATTAAGACACCTGTGAAGTTTGAAATCAATTGGTTTGAGAGATATGCGAATAACACACACACACACACACAGACACACAGACAGACACACACACAGACACACAGACATGCAGTAATGCTGCAGCACTGTGAATGATAACCTCAGGAGAACAGGCGGAAACACAATACAGGACGAGCTCACGTCAACACAGCAGACAGAAGGCAGCGTCTATGGCAAACATGGAGCAAAACAAACAGTGATGAGGGAAGAGGCTGAAAACAGCAGCTAACTAGCCACCATGGCTAACACTAGCATTCATTTGTTGCTGTGCATTCATGAAGCCTCTGCGACGTCAGAGCGACAAAGCATGTGGATATGTTTACTTTCCTTCCACCTATAAACTGTCTCACTCTCACACACACACACTGCTCGCTGACCTTCACTTCTTTCTTTAACTGAGCTTCAGCAACTCTTTGTTGCTTTGCTGCTTCAACTTTATACCTCTGTAATTATCAGTCTTGTCCTTGAAACTCGGTACAGCTACTGATGGGACACTTGTTTAGACTGCAGCCCAAAAAACAGAGTCAGTGGAAGCTGACACATTAGCTAACGTGGATGCGTATCACTTCTAATGCTACACGATGGATTCAGTGGAAGACACGTTGAAATCCTATCTGAGACGGATCTCTTAAAATCACAAGTGCATTCCAAACTTCTGTGTGTGACAGTAGTTAGCGGTCTGTGTGTGACAGTAGTTAGCGGTCTGGTGACAGTAGTTAGTGACAGTAGTTGTCTGTGTGACAGTAGTTACATGGTAGTTAGCGGTCTGTGTGTGACAGTAGTTAGACAGTAGTGTGCGCGGTGATGGTAGTTAGCGGTCTGTGTGACAGTGTGTGACAGTAGTTAGCGTCTGTGTAGCGTGTGTGTGATGGTAGTTAGCGGTCTGTGTGTGACAGTAGTTAGTGACAGTAGTTAGCGGTCTGTGTGTGACAGTAGTTAGCAGTCTGTGTGTGACAGTAGTTAGCGGTGTGCGTGTGATGGTAGTTAGTTAGCGGTCTGTGTGTAGTCTGTGTGTGACAGTAGTTAGCAGTCTGTGTGACAGTAGTTAGCGGTCTGTGTGTGACGGTAGTTAGCTATGTGTGACAGTAGTTAGCGGTCTGTGTGTGACAGTAGTTAGCCTGTGTGTGACAGTAGTTAGCGGTCTGTGTGTGACAGTAGTTACTGTGTGACAGTAGTTCTGTGTGTGAGTAGTTAGCGTGTGTGACAGTAGTTAGCAGTCTGTATGTAGTGACGGTCTGTGTGTGACAGTTAGCGGTGTGTGTAGCAGTGTGTGTGACAGTAGATAAGTGTGTGACAGTAGTTAGCCTGTGTGTGACGGTAGTTAGCAGTCTGTGTGTGACGGTAGTTAGCAGTCTGTGTGTGTAGTTGTCTGTGTGTGACAGTAGTTAGCGGTGTGTGTGACAGCAGTTAGCGGTCTGTGTGTGACAGTAGTTAGCAGTCTGTGTGTGCGGTAGCGCGTCTGTGTGTGACAGTAGTTAGCAGTCTGTGTGTGACGGTAGTTAGCATCTGTGTGTGACAGTAGTTAGCGGTCTGTGTGTGACAGTGTGTGTGTGTGTGTGACAGTAGTTAGCGGTCTGTGTGTGTGACAGTAGTTAGCGGTCTGTGTGTGATCCAGATCTTCTTTGGTTCAGGTTGATGTGGATTTGTCTCTGGCCAATGTTAGTCTTAAGAAATCAGTGCAGCCACTGGTCAGTAGGTGGTTAAGCTGAATATTTGAACCACATCAATGGTCTGTCTTGCTAATTGACATTCTGTGTCTGCACTGCTGTGCATTTATATATTATAAATTTAGCTCAGACTTAAACATTTACTCAATAATCGATTCATCCGTATGAGGGTTTTTTCATTATTAATGCTAAATGTACACATTTAGCATGCGTCTGTCAAGTTTCTCTTTATAACTGGTCGGTACTGATAAATTAAGTATTAATTCAGTTTATTTCTATTCTTTAGAGTACACATACACAGGTCCTTAATAAACTGCAAAACACTGGACAAAGTGTTCAAAATTAAACTTTTTTTTATAAAGACAGAAGCTGCTCAGATATTTGTCCCTCAGTGCATTTAGATGTATATTAAAAGTCCAATTTTAGTTGGACTAAGACAATAATTCGATTTACTTAATGTCATGTAAAGTTAGTCTGATTAAAATCGAGTTGGTCTTCGTCAGGCAAACATACCTGGACAATAGTCTGATTACTCCCACATGTATACGCGTAGTCGGACTGGAGTCAGGATAGGCGTTCTGCGAATGCACTAGAGCTGCAACTAACGATTATTTTCATTTTCTGAAATTTAAATCTTATTTTCAGTTCTGAAATTTAAATCTTTATTAATACCCTGAGGGAAATTATTTCTCTGCATTTGACCCATCCTAGAATTAGGATGAGTAGCACCAGGGGTTGGGAACCCCAGCCCTTTTGACCAAGTGGAAAGGGAATTTCTTTCTCACATGAGTATAATCTTCTCACACACACATTACATTACATTACGCAGATGACGCGACTAAGGGAATTGAGTACAACTCTGCCAGGGGTGGAGTTGAACTTGCGACCATGAGGTCTGTTGCACACAGGGTACCGGTCTTAACCACTGAGCCACTCCACCCTGCACAACACAGTTTTATAACAACCTAATGATCTAGTTTAACTGTGGGTGAAATAAAGGTTCTCTGGTCTCTGTTCATGTTTCTGACTTAAATGTTTCCTCATTCAGTTGAAAGTGACTTAAGTGTTATTTGCTGATGTTTTGCATGTTTTCTCCTCTTGTGTCTACAGGAAAGATGAGAAGGAGTATGCACTGAAACAAATAGAAGGCACAGGAATATCCATGTCTGCCTGCAGGGAAATCGCTGTAAGTTGAGCTCGTTTGTGTGTTTGTTGCTGAGATGATTGTTTCATTTAAATGTCAACCTGGTGTTTGGTGGTAAACCGGTTCATACAGAAAACTGAAGTACATGAAAAATGGAACCCCTGTTTGACGGGGGACACCTTTTCACTGCTTTAGGTAACTGTGGTAGTATTTGCGGTAGTATTATAGTAGTATTTACTCCTTTTTGTCTCAAACAAAGCGTAGACTAGAGATGGATATATGACTTCCATGGTCCATTTATCATAAAAACAAGAAAACAACTTCACTTAAAAAAATAAAACTGTTAACAATAACACACTGAAGTCACTTTTTGTAACCACATTTGAGCCAGCGCACTATAGCTCTACCTCTAATGTTTGCTGCTATACAAACTGGTAAGATATCATTTCCTTTGATAGTGGGAGGATGGTACGTGTCACTCACGGCTCCTCTGTTAGCTGCTGAATGTTCGGCCAGTCCTGCTCTGTTATATAACCAGGCTCTGGTCTCCACTATAACATGGTCACTGACACTCTGTGCTTTGTGACCTTGGGGAATTGTGCTCTCAATTCCACTGATAAGAGTTGAAAAGAGGCTCCTAACCACAGACGAGACTGGTGGGTGGTGAGTGTCGGGCTAACAATAGTCTGTCCTTCAGCGAGTTTGACAGAGAAAACCCTTCTCAGGCCTTTAGTTTGCACCTGTTGTGCATGTTAACCGTGATACAAATTAGATGCAGCGTGGCTCTGCTGTGTGGTTAGAATTTACATATACACACATGTATATATATATGTATATAATTAATTAATAATTCATTTTATTCCAAAAAAAATGTCAAGAAAATCAGTCCAAACAAGTACCCAATGTAGAAGCTAAATCACTCTAGACTCAGATAATCTAGAGTGACATGAAGGTACAAGAAGAAGTGGCACAGACCAAAGGAAAGGCAGAGTTGAAATAGGCTGAGGGAAGACAGACAATAAGGTGAGACCCAGGTGATGCAGGTCATCAAAGCACAGGAGGACAGGAAGGACAGGAAGTGAAGACACCTTAAACAAGACTAGATGTGGGTCGAGTTTCAAAATAAAAGAGCCAATACAAAAGTTAATCATAAATAATAAAGGAAATAAAAGGGAACTAATCTGGGACGTGACAGGTTTAGTGGTGTAAATTCATTAATGTGTGCAAAAACATAACTGTTCATGTGTAGAAAGGAGGACAAACGCAGAGACACAGCAGGACAGTTACGACAAGCTGACCACACATCGGCCAACAGGTGGGAGCTGCAGCTGTCACCAAGACAACTGGCATTGGTTTTTATTACAGTGAAGAGTCACAAAAACACAGTAATCAGCTCCACGAGTTCTCAGAAAGCATACGAGAGTGCATTTGAGTTCACATTTCCATCGTCAGCCGTTCTTTTTCCGTCTTCTCACCGATTTCTCACCACATTTCCCGAGATTTCAAAGCTGTTTTCAGTCATGAAATTCAGATAATGTCTGGGGAAAAGTCTCAGGCTGGTTCTAGCACATAGATTCAGGGTTTGGCATACAATTACTGGCATAAAAAGTGAGATTGCACAGAACAGTTGTCCTTTTGTGAAGCATCTGCTGATGGCAGAGTTGACCTGTTGCTGATGTCTGCCCTGCAGGGGAAAGAAGACGTGTATTTCTGATGTGGCATTAGCAGCATTCTTTTCCACAATAATCTCATCAACCATGACAGTCTGTCCGTGGGCGAGCAGTTCTTGAATTGAACTTCGCTTTCTTTATTCCTGGGAAATCAGAATATGCCTGTCGACTGTCACTAGACTGACCACACACATGATCTCAGGTCTGCACACAGACAACATCAAGGAGAGCAGAGTAACACAACACTTCACACAATGAGCAAACACTGGGCATCAGTGGAGAGAAAACACTCCTCACAGAACCAGGCTCACGCACCTGCAGCATCTGCCTCCACCGGTTGGGGTGAAAGGAAAATGGGGGACAGTGGAGAGGTGGGGGACAGAGAGGGGGGAGAGAAAGGACAAGAGGGAGATGAGGTAGCAACAGAAGAGAGAGAGAGAGACCAGCAGCAGATACACAACAGCTGTATCAGGTTACAAGTTTATACAGCTCGAAAACTGGATCTGGATCCTGCAACCTGCATGATGAGAATACAGAGAGAGAGATGGAAGGAAGGAAAGACACAAACTAGGGAGAGAAAGAGACAAGGTTAATGACATATAAAAAGTCATAATCATATCCTGAGTGTGAGAGAGTGAATGTGCGTGCACCACAGGAAAATCCCCCAGCAGTTTAGTTCTATAGCAGATGAAAACCAGCAACCACTAAACACACCGCAGTAACAAGAGAGAGGAGGTGCTGTCCACGTCTGTGAGCCTGCTGAAGATCACGACCCAGTGAAGCAGCTCTAACAGACCAGACCACTGTAAAGTTCAGGTTCACGTCATTATAGTCCAGACTGAGACCACTGCAGTACTGCTGCTGAGCGTCACGTCAACCACAAGAGCCACGCTCTGTCTAATCTGTATGATGGTTGACATGCACGGCAGGTACGAAACACACACAGCACCGTCCATCGTCATGGAAATGTCAACAGTCCACACTAGCTTATAGAGAGATACAGCGCCACCTACAGAGGATGGATGTCCTCCTCTGCATATATACTCAAACTCAGCAAGTGTTTGTGGGCCTTAGCTGGATTAATGATGGTTGTCACAGTAATCAACAGCTGCCTTCTGTTCTCACAATGTCAAGTGCTTATTGTAAATAATCTGAATGTCTCAATAGTACATTACAAGAGGGTTTTTACTTATACAGCACTTTTCTACACCACTCAAAGCTGCTTTGCCTTTCACCCATTCACCCATTCACACTTTGCATGACTATGGTACGTCATCAGCGTGGGCGGGGTCATCGTTTAATACGCGACACATACACACACAGTTGTTTTCAGTGTAACTGAATCATCAGAATGAGTTCAGTAGCGCAGACTCCGTCTGACACTGCTGTTGGGAGTGGACTCGGACTTAAATGCTTGGCATTGTTCTGTTTGATTTTGAGAAAAATACTTTTCAATCCAATCCAACTTTATTTATAAAGCACATTTAAAACAACAGAGTTGCACCAAAGTCTAAAATCTGTACGCACCTTAAGTAGACATGAAAACAGCACAAAATGAGTCAAACAAATGTCTTTAAGAGAGATTTAAAAACAGGACGACAAGAAGCCTGCCTAACACTTAAAGGCAACTGCAAACTCCCGATCCCCTCTGAGCTTCAGCCTGGTCTTAGGGACAACCAAGGTCAGGTGGTCGGCTGACTTTAGGGCCTGAAAGGGAACATAATGTCGCCATATTATGGTGGAAGCCGACCAGAGAGGTATTCAGACCTTTATGTACAAGTAGTTTCAGTCTAAACAGAGGTGACATCATGTGCAGTCGAGGCCTCTGTGGTTTCCTTGTTGCTAACCTGGGGTTTCATTTTTGACACAGTTTACAGTTGAGGCTTGCACTCCTGGATTTCGACTGTAGTTGGGCGTTGCTTCGTATTGTTGTGGTAGATGATAGATGGTCATTTAGCTGTCAAATCAGCTGCTGCCTCGTACAGGGCGGATAAACAGTAGAATAATTCAAACACTTCCTATTATCTTCAAAGTCACTGTAAAGTCATCAGAATATCTCTTCCCACAGGAAAATGTGGTAGTTATCACTTTAGCAAACTTAAGTGATTCAAAAATGTTTAAAAATAAGGTTTTAAATCAATCAAAATGTTCAGTTTCACTTTCTGCTCTGAGACTGTGGGGGCGTGGCCACTGCAGCCCTCACACACACACACACTCACCAGGAACATTGTGGTTTGTCAGTGTTTGTACAGAATATTAACGTAAGCGCTCCAGTTGCAGAGTGGGCAACGGTAGCTCAGCGGTGGAGTGGGTTGTGGGTTGGATTTCCAGCTCTGCTCGTTTACAGGCCAACGTGTCCTTGGGCAAGACATTTAACCCCAGTTTGAGGCTCCTGACAGCTGGTGAACATGCATGCACTGTGTGAATGAGTGAGTGAGTGGCAATGACTGGAGTGTAAAGAAGCTTCCAGTGTCATCGAGAGTAGAAACATGCTGTATAATAAAATATCTGTAGGATGAACTCTGTCGTGTAGGAGCAGGTGCAGTCACTCATATCATTACTTCATGATAACTATGACTGCAGTGAGTCTGTGATCTGTGCTGAGAGCAGAGACCAGGTGGAGGAAAAGCTCCAGAGGTGGAGATATGCTCTAGAAAGGAGAGGAATGAAGGTTAGTCGCAGCAAGACAGAATATATGTGTGCGAATGAGAGGAACCCAAGTGGAACCATGAGGCTACAGGGAGTGGAGATAAAGAAGATGGAGGACTTGAAGTATTTAGGGTCAACAGTCCAGAGCAGTGGAGATTGTGGAAAAGAGCTGAAGAAATGTGTTCAAGCTGGTTGGAATGGGTGGAGAAAAGTTTCAGGGGTAATAATGTGTGATAAAAGAGTATCAGCCAGAATGAAAGGAAAGATATACAAGACAATGGTGAGACCAGCGATGCTGTATGGTCTAGAGACAGTGGCACTGAGGAAAAGACAGAAAGCAGAGCTGAAGATGTTGAGGTTCTCTTTGGGAGTGATGAAGATGGATAGGATCAGGAATGAGTCAATCAGAGGAACAGCACATGTTAGATGTTTTGGAGATAAGGTCAGAGAGGCCAGAATGAGATGGTGTGGTCATGTACAGAGGAGGGAGGAAGGATGCTGGGGTTGGAACTGCCAGGCAGGAGGTCTAGAGGAAGACCAAAGAGAAGGTTTATGGATGTAGTGAAAGAGGACATGAAGTTAGTTGGTGTGAGAGAGGGGGATATAGAGAACAGGGTGAGATGGAGGAGGTTGATTCACTGTGGCGACCCCTGAAGGGCAAGAAGAAGAACTATGACTGCAGTGAGTCATTGAGTCACGCCTAAAAACATCTAGAAAGAGTTTTCTCACATATATAATGTGTTCAGAGTTACAGTGAGTACAGAGAGAAGTGACTGCTGAGTAACTAGAGTATAGTTCATGTTGATTTTGACATGTGTCACATGATGGTGGACGTATGTGTCCGTATGAATGTAATGGTGTTATCACTGAGCCAGTTGAGTGCACGTCACCTTACTTGTCCCCTGAACATTACAACCAGCACAAATTTGCTTCCAAATCCAACATAGTTGCCTCCATAACAAAGAAGCCTTTGTCCCTTCAAACCACCCCCTCACTTCATTTAGCAAACTATGCAGCGTGGAGAGT
This sequence comes from Solea senegalensis, assembly GCF_019176455.1. Classification (NCBI taxonomy): domain Eukaryota; kingdom Metazoa; phylum Chordata; class Actinopteri; order Pleuronectiformes; family Soleidae; genus Solea; species Solea senegalensis. The sequence goes on from NW_025321314.1 coordinate 56,297, forward strand.
GGAGCTGCACACGTTCATAGTGCATCGACGTTAATCCTCTGCTCTCAGAGCGATGAAGACTTGAGCTGCACATGGTTGTGGTCAGTGAAGGTGGTACGGTTTGGAATGGTCAAGCCCTGGGTCAGGCTGGTGTTTCAGCTGAGAGCAGTCCTTGGTAGGCGAGCTGACGTTATAAAAGTATGAATAGTATAATGTTTAATATGCCCCTGGACTCTTATGACATTAGACATTTCAGAATAAAAGCCTTGTTAAATCAAATTAATGGATTCAATCAGCAAACCCATTATAGTGTTTTACTTTGTTTGTGGTCTGGTTTGCATTGTGTGTGTGTGTGTGTCTCAAGTAGACCCACGTCTCACGTCGGCAGTGTGGCTGCTCTAATCTGATTCCATGTGTGCCGACAGAAAGAGCAACACCCACACGACCAGTCTGACACACCGTCAGAGGACACTGGCGTGGTTGTTGTGCCATGGGTACACATGTGGATCATGGACAGCAACACTGAGCTAGTCAAAGTCAGACCACTGCAAATGTGTTGGAGTTTAAATCGTATACAAGTGAATTCGGGCCACACGGTGGTTAGTGGTTAGCACTCTCGCCTTGCAGTGAGAAGACCTGGGTTCGAGCCCCGGTTGGAACAAGGGCCTTTCTGCATGGAGTTTGCATGTTCTCCCCGTGTGTGCGTGGGTTCTCTCCGGGTTTTCCGGCTTCCTCCCACAGTCCAAAAACATGCAATGTGGGGATTAGGTGAATTGGACACTCTAAATTGACCATAGGAGTGAGTGTGAGCGTGAATGGTTGTTTGTCTGTAGTTGTGTGTGGCCCTGCGATGGACTGGCGAACTGTCCAGGGTGTACCCCGCCTATCGCCCGATGTAGCTGAGATTGATGCAGTAATACTTTAGGAACATACGATGGTGAGTGTGTGTTCTCATCTGTTCAAACATCGTATTTGTTTAGGGTGGAGGTTTAAAAGCACTGAGTGAGCACTAATGTTTCAGCATGAGCTCGTTCTTCACTCATATGCAGCGTCCTCCTATAGTCTCGGAACAGTGAGGCCAGTTCCTTTACTTTTGCCGTAGACTGAAAACCTTTGGGTTTGACAGTTCAGCTTTTACTTGCAGGCATTTACATCTGGATCTGATTCACAACATAGAAGATAGCACCTTCTGTTTGAACCCAGCCATTTACATGTGAGCACAAGTATTGGAACACGTGACTGACAGGTGTGTCCTATTACATGGTTTAGATAGAGAGAGAGAGAGATACTCAAGCATCCAGTAGCAGTAACACACATGGAACATACATTAGAGTTAACGTATAACACAGTAACCATACGCTGAAATTGACCTGAGATAAATGTAAATTTAAATGTGTACAGAGAAATTAGAAATAAGCAGGAGTTAAAATATGTGCAGAACAATTAAACATTTGCATAGAAAATAAAGATATAACTGTGTTAAGTTAAAAAACTATATAAAAAATAGAAAGTGACTAGAAATAACATGTTTTATACAACTATAAACTGTATTAAAACTATAAAGTGACCACAGAAGTAAATGACAATGACGCTGAGTCCAGGAGGTAGTAGAAGTGGAGAAGTGGAGCTCCTGCATTAGGAGGAAACTCATCGGTAGTACCTCTAAATCAGCTGACTGTTGTGGGTCTAGCTACTGAACCATTACTCTGGTACCCCAAGGGAAGGAGACAGAATAATGGATTGCTTGGGGACCATTATTTTGACACTTTTCCTCATAGAAACACAAACAAGTATGTACTGTACTGCACCAAACCGTTCCACAGTGTGGGAATGTCACTGGGTGACACGAAAACACAACACACCTCAGTAAGTTTACGTGCACAGTTTAAGTCACGTAATCAGTGGAGGAGAAAATTGGTCTGACTCCGCCTCCAGAGGTGGTGCTGTATCTCTCCATAAGCTAGTCTTTATTGAATCAGCTTCCTGTTGACCTTTACGTCACAGAAAAAACAGCAAGAGGCGATGGACGGTGAGATGGATTGTGGTTCTGTATGTTTTTGTACCTGCTGCATGTCAATCCTGAAAAGTCCAAAAGTAGCTTTCGCTCTTGCCAACGCCATCGTGTTGTTTTTTACCTTTCTGTACTAGTAGTACTGCAGTTTATACATCATCTACTTTTAGGTCAAAGACCGCGGACAGACTGCGACCAAATGGTTCCCTTTTCCCCAAAAATTTTTTGGACAGTGCAAGTAAATTCTATTCACGCACGTGCCAGTTCTTTTAATATAAACTAGAAACTCGAGTAATTAGAATCTAAAAAAAACAAACCTGGAGGCGAAAATGCTTGGCACTGAGGCAGCATTTGACACTTTGAATGACAACCTTGGCACACACGGAAGAAGAAGAAGAAGTGGAAACACAATACAGAACGAGCTAATGTAGACATAACAGAGAGAACATGGAGCTGAAAACAGCAGCTAACTAGCCAGCATGCTAGCTGTGATTCATTAAACCTCTGCGCCGTCAGAGCAACACTCGTACACACACTCACACTAGAGCTGCAACAAACGATTATTTTCATATTCAATTATTCATCAATTATTTTCTCGATTAATCGCTGAATCGTTTGGTCCATAAAATCTCAGAAAATCTTCAAAAATGTTGATCGGTGTTTGTCAAACCTGGAAATGATGATGTTCTCAAATGTCTTGTTTTGTCCACAAACCAAAATGATTCACTTTTAATGATTTCTTTGTTCTCCAGAGCAAAGACATAGAAAAAGAAAATACTCACATATAAGAAGCTTAAACAATCGGAAATCTTGTTTTAATCATGAAAAAAGCTTCAAACCGATGAATCGATTATCAAAATAGTTGTCGATTAATTAAGTAATCGATTAATAATCCATTACTAATTATACTACTGCTTATCCGAGGTCGGGTGGCGCGGATAGCAGCTTGAGCAGAGAAGCCCAGACTTCCTTCCCCCCGGCTACTTCATCCAGCTCTTCCGGGGAAATCCTGAGGTGTTCTCAGGCCAACCGAGAGACAGAGTCTTGCCAGCGAGTCCTGGGTCTTCCCCAGGGCTTCCTCCCAGTGGGACATGCCCAGAACACCTCCTGGTTAGGCATCCTAACCAGGTGCCCGAGCTACCTCATTTGGCTTCTCCCGGATGACCGAGCTTATCACCCTATCTCTAAGGGAGAGCACAGACACCCTGCAGAGGAAACCCATTTCGGCCGCTTGTATCCGCGATCTCATTCTTTCAGTCAATACCCACAGCTCATGACCATAGGTGAGGATAGGAACCGACCGGTAAATTCTTCACCAAGACAGACCAATGCAGATTAGAGCAGCCACACCTGGCTACGAACCGCTCCAGTGAGAGTTCAAGATCACGGCCCGAGACCCAATCAGAGACCCAATCCTGAGCTTACCAAAGTGGACTCCCTCAATGCCCCGACTGTGTCTAGAAAATCTGTCCATAAAGGTTATGAACAGAATCTGTGACAAAGGGCAGCTCTGGCATAGTCCAACCCCCATTAGAAACGGATCCGACTTAATGCAAACCAAGCTCTGACACCGGTCGTACAGGGACCGAATGGCCCTTATCAAGGGTTCCAGTACCCCATACTCCTGGAGCACTCCCAACAGGACTTCCAGAGGGACACAATCGAATGCCTTCTCCAAGTCATGTAGACTGGTTGGGCGAACTCCCATGCACCCTCCAGGACCCTGCCAAGAGTGTAGAACTGGTCCACTGTTCCGCGACCAGGACGAAAACCACACTGCTCCTCCTGAATCCGAGGTTCAACTGTCCGACGGACCCTCCTCTCCAGGACCCCCGAATAGACCTTACATGGGAGGCTGAGGAGTGTGATTCCTCTGTAGTTGGAAAGCACCCTCCGGTCCCACTTCTTAAAGAGGGGGACCACCACCCCAGTCTGCCAATCCAGAGGCTCTGTCCCAATGTCCTTCTGTCATGAATGGTGACAAGCTCTCTCTCTCTCTCAACCTCCCTGTGTCTGTGGAGCTTCTAGACGTCACACTGTGTTTTAACTTGGAGATGAAGTCTGTGGTTTATCTGCGTGAGCTCGCTAGCTCACTGGTTAGCCGCTCAGCTGATAGCTGAAACCCGGTGTCTGGAGTGTACAACAGAAACCCGGAGACAGGAGACCAGAAACCCGGAGACCAGAGCCTCTGTGTGGGACACGATAGACAACGGCCGCTGGTGTGTTTTAAGTCCACTTGGAGCCGAAATCTGCAGCTAACAGCTGAGCGGCTAACTGCTCTGGTGCCGCTAAAAACACCTAGTTAAGTAAAAGTTGTCAGAAATATAAATAACAAAGTAAAGTACAGATATGTGAACATTCTGCTTACAGTACAGTAATGAAGTATTTGTACTTCATTACATTACAGCACTGCCAGGCAATGTATTTTACAGTGTTACTAAAGCTTTCAGTAAATCCACTGACTGTGGTATAAACTTGTGTTGTAGCAGTAATGTGTTTTTGTGTTGTGGACTGAAAGTGCTGTGTCAGCTCATGAGGAATTAACCTGAGATCTTTGTGCACACAACATGCTCATTATCCTGCATCAAACACACACTTAGTATCATGATTCCCACAGTGGGTCAGTGATCAGGTGAGTGTCAGTGGCTCTGTGTTGTATAGAGCGGTGGATTTACAGTCACTAAGCTCAGGACTCATTTACACAATGGCCTTTTACAGCCTGTGGATTTAGATTGTGATGATGAATCTTATGGCACATTAACATGATACAGTCCTAGCACGACTTAGCTCTACTCTACTTGTACCTTGTACCTCCTCAGTGTAGACATGCAAACACACTAGTGACGACCAAAGCATACTCAATAATTAGAATCGTTCATTAAAAAGATTAACTCAGTATTTTCAGTAGTGCTGTCGCTAACTACACCAGACTCCATCCATCTCAGCTGACATAGGGCGATACGCGGGGTCACACCCTGGACAGTCTGCCAGTCTATTGCACACAAACAACCATCCACTCACACATTCACACCTATGGTCAATTTAGAGCAAGCATGTCCAAAGTCGGGCCCTCGGTGAGATTTTTGGACAGAGAGAGAGACTTGGACAAAAACCGGCCTTGGTCACGTTTGGCCACCATTAGCTCAGCTGGTAAAGAGTTTGGAACCAGAGTTTGAAATGAACCTCTGGCAGATTTTATTTTTATTTATTTTTTTCACTCCTGTGTGGCCTGGATGTGGTTACATTGCCATTTAAAAATGATATTTGTGACAATGAAAATTCTATTTTAATTAAACAGTGCATTTGTATGTAAAATGTACTGTTAAAGAAAAAGGTCTGAAGTGACCATTGGCCCCCAGACACCCCTGATTTAGAGTTTCCTATTTATCTAATCCCCATATTGCATGTTTGTGGACTGTGGGAGGAAGCCGGAGAACCCAGAGAACCCGGGGAAGTGTGAACATTCAGTTATCACAGTTAACCTTGTGTGTATTTATTTGGATGATTCTGGTTAACTGCTAAATCTTCAGAATGCATTGGCCTCAGGCAGTGGATCTGTTTTTTTATGCTGTAACTAAAAAAGAAGAATCTGCTCTTTGTCTCTTCATCAGTCAAATAAACACAGGTGTTAGATAGAGGTGTGCACTGTGCACCAAAGGAACTCTGATAAAGCCAGACATGGATTTGAACAACTGGGCTGCTTCCATAAATATAACTTTGTTTGGATGGATTTCATGATCCAGTTCACTGCGTCACGAGTCAGCTCACTCACATTCCTCTTGCATTTTTATTTAATCATAGATTTATAATTTTTTTCACATTTCACAGTCGTTCTGAGCTCGTCAACTGTGACAATTCTCAACTGCTTTTCTTCAAACATTTTTACAGTGGCCCTGAGGGTCAAAACACCACAGCATTTCATCAAACTGGCAACATTTCAGAAAACACATGAGAGCAAAAGACAACACGAAACAACCTTTCTGAAAACAAACATCTCACAAAACAACATTTCTGAAAACAAACATCTCACGAAACAACATTTCTGAAAACAAACATCTCACAAAACATTACATTACATGTCATTTAGCAGTCGCTTTTGCGACATACAATAAGTGCATTTGTGTACAAACAAGAGCTAGAAGTAAGTAAGAGATTCAAGTAAACCAAACCATGAAGTGCTAGTCATAAGTGCGATGTATAAGCAACTATTTGTTTTGTTTTTTTGTCGTCGTCGTTGTCTTAGTCGAGGTAGAGTCGGAAGAAATGTGTTTTTAGTCGGCGGCGGAAAATGTGGAGGCTTTGCGCTGTCCGGATGTCGATGGGGAGATCGTTCCACCATTTGGGAGCGAGGACAGTGAACAGTCTCGAGTTCTGTGAACGCCTCTGCGATCCTCTCAGTGAGGGGGCAGCGAGCCGGTTTGCCGAAGCAGAGCGGAGTGGGTGGGCTGGGGTGTAGGTTTTGATCATGTCCTGGATGTAGGCTGGACCAGATCCGTTTGTGGCATGGAACGCAAGCACTAGAGTCTTGAAGCGGATGCGAGCAGCTACAGGAAGCCAGTGAAGGGAGCGGAGGAGGGGTGTAGTGTGGGAGAATTTTGGTAAGTTGAAGACCAGTCGAGCTGCTGCATTCTGGATGAGTTGCAGAGGTCGTATGGCACACGCAGGGAGACCAGCCAGGAGGGAGTTGCAGTAATCCAAGCGTGAGATGACAAGAGCCTGGACCAGAACCTGTGCTGCCTTCTGGGTTAGAAGAGGCCGTATCCTTCTGATGTTGTGCAACATGTATCTGCAAGATGGAGCTGTTGCAGCAATGTTGGCAGTGAGGGAGAGATGGTCATCAAGTGTCACACCCAGGTTCCTTGTGGTATGAGAAGGAGTTACCACAGAGTTTTCGAGGGTGATGGTCAGGTCTGTGGTGGGAGAGCCCTTTCCTGGGAGAAAAAGAAACTCAGTCTTGTCGAGATTGAGTTTCAGGTGATGGTCAGACATCCACTGAGAGATGTCAGTCAGACAAGCGGTGATCCGTTCTGCTACCTGTGTGTCGGAGCTGGGAAAAGAGAGAATGAGTTGGGTGTCATCGGCGTAGCTGTGATAGGAAAAACCATGAGAGAGAATAACAGAACCAAGAGAGTTGGTGTATAGAGAGAAGAGGAGAAGGCCCAAGACAGAACCCTGAGGGACCCCAGTAGCTAGAGGACAGGGTTCCGACACGGATCCTCTCCAGCTTACGCAGTATGTTCGGTTTTGAAGATAGGACGAGAGTAGGGTAAGTGCAGAGCCTGAGACACCTAGTTCTTGAAGGGAGGAAGTAAGGATCTGGTGGTTAACTGTGTCAAACGCTGCAGAAAGGTCCAAGAGGATGAGCACAGAGGAGAGAGAGGCAGCCCTGACTCAGTGACAGCAAGAAATGCAATTTTGGTTGAGTGAGCTGCTTTAAAACCAGACTGAAGAGGTTCAAGAAGGTTGTTCCGATGAAGGTAGGAGGAGAGTTGATTAAAGATAGCACACTCCAGAGTTTTGGAGAGAAAAGGAAGAAGAGAGACAGGTCTGTAGTTATTTACTTCAGACGGGTCAAGGGTGGGTTTTTTAAGGAGGGGGGTCATTCTGGCCTCTTTAAGAGAGTCCGGGAAGCAACCAGATGATTTTCTTTGCCGTTTTGGAAAAGTTCCCTGTTCAGAGGGCATCGTATCAGGAAATGACTGCTGTAGTACATATGCTAGGACTGTAGGTGGCGCTGTAATGTTACACCAAAAAACAGAGAAGAAGACATTTTAGACATAGACATTATCATCATATCTATCTATAAATTGCAGGAATGCCTGTCTGTCTGTCTGTCTGTCTGTTATTTGCATGTCTCTCGAACCGATGGCCCGATTGATTTTAAACTTGACAGGTGTCTTGCTACGGGCAGTGCCAGGTTTTCGTTATTTGGATAAGTAATGCAGAAGATATCGTTAAATATATCGGTAAAAGAAGCTCACATTCCCCTCACCTGAGAGGATACGCATGACTCTGTGGGTAAAAAGTTAAGCGAGTGCAAGATCTGTGGGTGATTATTATGTCTGACCTCAACAGTAAAGAATGTTTGCCTGCATTACAGTGAGTCAGTAACAGGTATGCAGCGACTATTCAAAACTATGTAAAACATGATGTGCAGTAAACTGATACTTTAGACAGTCTGTGCTGTGTAATAATAACAATGAGCACTCAAACACACCAAACCAACAATTACATAAACACACAAAAACAGATTTTGAGCAGGCACTGCACTACTGTAGTAGCTATAATAACAGAAATAGAATGAACTGAGCCAGATGAAAGAAAAGGAAATAATGTCTGTTTGTTTACGCTTTGTTTCCACACACCGTTTCCGTGTGAATATTTAGAGACTTTACAGACTTTTTTTTAGACTTTTATTTTTATAAAAAGTGACTAGTGTCAAATCAAGTGACTTTCTGTTACTTGAATCTAAATACTTTCCAAGAAGGAAATACACAATTCTGCTGCACGAGTGAGATCATCTAACTGTATTTACTGTGGGCGGACACACACTTACACACACTTACACACACAAACATGTGCTGTGAGTGCAGTGCACACACACACACAGACGCTGTGAGAGCAGTGCACACACACACACAGACGCAGCGCGCGCACACACACAGACGCTGTGAGGGCAGTGCACACACACAGCGCTGTGAGAGCACACAGATGCTGTGAGGCAAGCACACACACACGCACACACACACTGTTAGAGCAAGCACACACAGATGCTGTGAGGCAAGCATACACACCTGAGACACTGTTAGAGCAGGCACACACACAGACACTGTTAGAGCAGACACACACAGACACTGTTAGCAGCACACACACAGATGCTGTGAGAGCAAGCACACCTGAACACTGTTAGAGCAGGCCACACACAGATGCTGTGAGGGCAGCGCACACACACACACACACACACACACACACACACACGCATATGCTGTGAGGACAGATATCCTGCAAATGAAGTCTTTCCTGTCATGTTGTCGTCTGAGCTGCCACACACAGGCCGGCAGCACACAGATGCTGTGAGGGGCAGCGCACACACAGGCGCGACACACACAGCAGGCAGCACACACACCACAGCTGTGAGGGGCAGGCACACAGGGGCAGACACACAGCTGTGAGGGCAGCGCACACAGGAGGGCAGCAGTGCACACACACACAGACACTGTTAGGCAGTGCACAGGCGCTGTGAGGGCAGCTCACACACACAGACATGGCCCTTGCCTCACACACAGATGCTGTGAGGGGCAGGCGCCCTACAGGCAGCTGTGAGGGCAGCACTGCACACAGGCGGCTGTGAGGGGCAGTGTACACACACACACTGCACACACACAGACACTGTTAGAGCAGGCGCACACACACAGCGCTGTGTGGGCAGGCCTGACACAGATGCTGTGAGGGGCCGCCACACACAGATGCTGTGAGGGGCAGCGCACACACAGGCCGCTTGTGAGGCCAGCACACACACACACACAGCTGTGGGGGCACACACACACTGCCTGTGAGCAGGGCACGCTGTGACAGCCACACACACACACAGATGAGGGCAGCGCACACACACACACACAGACGCCGTGAGGGCAGCGCACACACACAGACGCTGTGAGGGCAGCGCACACACACACACAGACGCTGTGAGAGCAGTGCGCACACACACACACGCTGTGAGGGCAGCGCACACACACACACAGACGCTGTGAGAGCAGTGCGCACACACACACACACACGATACAACCACGTGTCTGTCTGTCAAACAGGATGAAACACAGGAACTGTGACACAAACATACATGTAAAAATAATAGAAGTAAGAGATTACAGTTTTGAAAAAAGGAACTAAATATTCTCAATGCAGAGTTCTCCATTGTAACACATTACTCTCAACACTGGGGGTTATTGATCTTATATAACGATTACATTTACTCTGATTAATGATTTACAAGCTGAGTTGGGAGCAGTTTTAAAAGCCCACGTGTCCATAGTGAGTCCATGTTGTTCAAAGGATTGAGTGTGTGTGCGTGCATGTGTGTGTGTGTGCGTGCGTGTGTGCGTGCATGTGTGTGTGTGTGTGTGACCAGAGGGCTGATGGGACGTTTACTCAGTCACAGATGACTGTATTTATTATGCTCTTATTGAATAAGGACTCTCTTTCAACCGTGTAGTTGAAAACAGTTTGTTTCACTGCACTCGACATAAATCCTTACATTCACACATTCACTCATATCATTTTTAGGGTCCCATATTTAACTATGACATATTTAGTCAAGGGTTCTGATCTTAAACTAAAACATTGCACATGTGTCTCTTTGTCTCCTCTGAGGCGATTTGGAACGACATGTATTTTAATGACTCCTTCATGTCAACATCAGCCTGTTTTTTCAGTTACAGATGGGTTACCACGTGACTTCTCTTTATTATTTTATTATATTTAGTATTTAAATCCCAATAAATGTCAAGATGTAAAGATGAATGTTTGCTCCTGAGTCAAAGTGTCAGAAACCAGTTAAGTTGGTTGTATTTCAGAGGAATGAGAAACATTCACATACATGTATTGTTTGCAGGAGAACCTGTTTGTCCTGCACTGCTGCCGATGTTACCCTGTCAACAACATACAGGCAAACACTTCAACGATGAATAATTGCAGTGGTGACTCACACGTCTGTGTTTCACGTCTTTTCTTGTTTTAAAAAGAATTCCTTCTCAATAGTTCATTCAATCCTCTTGTGTTTTTCAGCTGCTACGAGAACTGAAACACCCAAATGTTATTGCCCTGCAGAAAGTCTTCCTGTCGCACAGTGACAGGAAGGTTTGGCTGCTCTTTGACTATGCTGAACACGATCTTTGGGTGAGTTCCTCTGCACCAGTGCTGCATTCACACGTCTGTCTCGCATCATGTTTTCTCTCCTCACAACAACATTCAAACAAACATGTCCACACGTTTCAGTGGAAATCACGTTGTGATTCATGCGGCTGTCACATTCTCTCACGAGAATAGTACATGGTGCATGTATACACATGTACATACATACATGTACATGTATATACATGTACATGTATATATACATACATGTACATGTATGTATATACATGTACATGTATATACATGTACATGTATATACATGTACCTGTACATACATACATGTACATGTATATACATGTACATGTATATACATGTACATGTATATACATACATGTACATGTATGTATATATGTACAGTATGTCTATGTACTGTACATGTATGTATATACATACATGTACAGCCTTGCCCACAGTCACATGAGCATGAGTACATGTACATACATATACATGTACATATATATGTATATATATATACATATATATGTATATATGTACATGTATATATGTATATATACGTGTATAGATATGCAGGTTGTGTTCTTGCCCACAGTCACATGAGCATGAGTACATGTACATACATATACATGTACATATATATGTATATATATACATATATATGTACATGTATATATGTATATATACGTGTATAGATATGCAGGTTGTGTTCTTGCCCACAGTCACATGAGTACATGTACATACATATACATGTACATATATATGTATATATATACATATATATGTACATGTTTATATGTATATATACGTGTATAGATATGCAGGTTGTGTCCTTGCCCACAGTCACATGAGCATGAGTACATGTACATACATATACATATATATGTATATATATACATATATATGTATATATATACATATATATGTATATGTACATGTATATATACGTGTATAGATATGCAGGTTGTGTTCTTGCCCACAGTCACATGAGCATGAGTACATGTACATACATATACATATACATATATATGTATATATATACATATATATGTATATGTACATGTATATATACGTGTATAGATATGCAGGTTGTGTTCTTGCCCACAGTCACATGAGCATGTAGACTAGCTCAGCTGGGAATGGAACCTCTCACTTGAAAGACGACTGACTCTCATTCGGTGTATGAACAGTGACACTAAATCATCCATCACAGTATGTGTAAACGACATGATTGTGATGAAAGCACACTGAGGTGGATCCTTTCTCTGCGTCATAGCACATCATCAAGTTCCATCGCGCCTCCAAGGCCAACAAGAAGCCCATGCAGCTGCCCCGAGGGATGGTGAAGTCCCTCCTGTATCAGATTCTGGATGGGATCCATTACCTCCATGCCAACTGGGTCCTCCACAGGGATCTGGTGAGACACTTGTTATTGTTCTTCACAACATGATTTGTTTGCTGCTTCCTTCCTCCTGAAAACTCTCACTCTGTCAGGCAAGACTATCACACCTCTCTCTCTCTCTGTGTGTGTGTGTGTGTGTGTGTGTGTGTGTGTGTGTGTGTCTGTGTGTCTGTGTGTGTGTGTGTGTGTGTGTCTGTGTGTGTGTCTGTGTGTCTGTGTGTGTGTGTGTGTGTGTGTGTGTGTGTGTGTGTGTGCTTCAGAACCCAACACACCACAATATCTGAAATGTGTGTGTCTCTGTGTGTGTGTCTGTGTTTGTCTGTGTGTGTGGCGTGTGTGTGCAGGTGTGTCTCTGTGTGTGTGTGTTTGTGTGTCTGTGTGTGCGTGTGTGTGTGTGTGTGTGTGTCTGTGTGTGTGTGTGTGTGTGTGTGCGTGTGTGTCGTGTGTGCGTGTGTGTCTGTGTGTGTGTGTGTCTGTCTGTGTGTGTGTGTCTGTGTGTGTGTGCGTGTGTGTTACTGTTACAGTTCCAACATTACTCAGCTCTAATCTACTGGGATTGGTGTGACGCTGTGACTTGTTTCATATTTGTACTATTAAGTTTATTCTTTATGTTTTATTTCAAATGCAGACACAAAAGCTGAGTGAAGCGAGTGTTCAGATTCTAAAATACACAGAAAAACACACGTCAGTCCATCACTGTCGTCATGAAAAAACAGCATTATTGCTGCTTTAGATATACATATATATACATATATATGTATATATATGTATATGTATATATATATACATATATATATATACATATATATATATGTATATGTATATACATATATATATGTGTATCTAAATCTGCCACAGCACTGTGTTACTATAAATGACTGTCAGTACTCAGTGAATCCTGTGATTGAAGCTGGAGCTGATACACTTTGATGTGACTGTGGTGAGCAGGTGTTGTTTTGTCTTGGTGATTGAATGACACTGTAGTTGTCGAGGAGCAGAACGTCCCGAGGTTTGAACACAACGCACTTTTTCCTGTGGGACTCTCTGCACCTCTGTTTTCCCACACTCTGCTTAGAAAGACGATAAGAGGGTTTCTCACCGTGAGCCTTAAATGACGTGACAGAGACTAACCCTTGCATCAGAGTCCTGGACTGTTTTAAAAGCTGTTGTCTGTCTGTCTGTCAGGAGTTTTCTTCTTGTTTCACAGATGTGAATGGTCTATGGTTCCATCTATACGACGTAACATCGTGATCATTCTCACAACACATTTGACAGACTTTACTGTTACGTAAGTTAAGTTGATTTGTTTGATTTTATTAACACGGTTCGAATCCTAAGCACAAAAGAGAACACAGGAGCTGTGAGCGTGTCGTGCTCCCTGAAGGTCGCTCACACCGCACCGCTCTTATCTGTGCACCAACTCTTCCGCTCCTTTTGTAAAACAACT
>NW_025321314.1:75000-117500 GCF_019176455.1 Solea senegalensis
GCTTTGTTTGTTTCACGTCACGTTTCAGTGGGTCAGTTGCTCTGGTTTTTGTGTGTTCATGTGTATGCTCCATGTTTTTGAACTGTTTTTCACTTTGTCTTTTACTTTCATTAGTTTGCTTTATTAAAGATTATTTTTGTTCATTTTTGCAACTGTATTTGGATCCTCCGTTTTGTATACCGCTGACAAACATTTCATTTAGTTTTACACGTCACTGATTAATTATGCATGAACACTACATCTGCAGAGGCTGCGACACGCACACAACACTATTGATAAACAGCACAGATCCGTATGTGGAGGCCAGTAAGAATATGAAAGAACTGCTTTAGCTGAACTCTTAACAGACGCTTGTCTTTGTGTTTGCCAATTGCTGCGTGCTTTGTTGTGGGTGTGAGTAATAGATCTCATTATTAGGACTGTTTCTATAGCGACAAGGGTCTTTTGTTAAGAAGATCTGAGTCCAAAGAGCCAGAGGGTTCATTTTCACTGACACCCAGGAAGAATAGCCCGGTAGATATTGCACCATGCTGCAGGAGGTGGGCGTCACGCTTCCAACACACAAGCCTCATGTGTTTGTGTGATAGCACTGCGTCATTAAAAAGTCATAGTCAAGAGTCATATGGAGGAAGTGCTGGTCCCAGCTTCCGTCCGTGTGTGTGTGTGTGTGGACCAACTGTCAAACAAACCTATTTTAGTGAGGACATTGTGGCTAGTCCACACAACTTTAAAGGGCTTTTTGAGGATTAAGTACTGGTTTTAGGGTTGGAGTTAGGTTTAGTTTAGGGTAAGGCACTTAGTTGTGATGATTAAGGGCTAGGGAATGAATTGTCAGTTTCCACACAAAGAATGCAAAACCTATGTGTGTGTGTGTGTGTCAGTTTAATGTGATGAGAGCTGCAGTGTGTAACTTCTGCTGATTGCTGCTGTTATTATTCTGATTTATTTGCTGTGTCCTTCATCTGAAAACAACCTCTGTCAAGCAAAACTATCAGACCTGACTGAGGGGGCATTTGTGTGTATACAGCAGCAGACATATTTCAACAATGACTCATGTGAATGAACCATGCACTGTGTGCTTAAATCCAAATGTGTCAGACTCCATTGTAGAGTTCTAGTGTGGCTCGACTCAACTGTTTCGTTTTTTTTTGCTTTTCCACCAGTGATAGAACCTGGTGCTGGTCAGAGAGTGTCGTCACTGGAAGAGTCATGAGCCGACACAAATCAAACAATGCCAACTGTAGATCATTTATAAAGACTTCAATTGTAGTCACTGACTGTGACAGGCGGAGTCTGTGCTCCGGTCGGGCAGGAAGTGCTGACGTATTCGTTTTAATGAACTGATTCTAAAGATTCAGTTACACTGAAAACAGCTGCTTTGCTCGTCACTTAGTGTGTTTGTGTCGTGTATAAAGGTCAGTTTGGGCAGTTTCATGCAGCCAGGCTATGATGACCCCGCCCACGTTGAGGCGGTACTATAGTAATGGAAAATGACGTGACTGGTATGAAACCAAAGAGACAAGTAGTGCTAGAACTGTATCATGGAAAAGAACATTGTGTTTTACTGACTAACTGCTGTCATCATTCTTTGAGTGAATGTTAAATTTCATCAGGTCAGATAACCAGAAACCGGTCATTGGGACATTTCTTATAACATAACAACATCGTCCACCCATTGCCAAAACACTGCTGCTGCCTTTTAACTGGTAAACCTATCTGTGTAATCTCACCAGCAGAGAAGAGCACCTCTTCATGGCATTCTGGTGTTCCAGGTGTTGTGGGATACTGGTGAAGTTTCTTACAGATTTACTGTCGGACCCTGAGACTGTGGGTGCATTCATAGCAGCTGCCCTGCCAACATTTATGTGTGTGATGTGTCTGCGTCAGTGTCAGCACAACCACAGCAAACCAAGCAACCAGACTCTAGTGTGCTGAACAAGGCGGTCTCAGACTGCTTGCATAGAAACTCTGGAGTAGTCCATCGCTTGTTACCTCCATCTATACCAAACACTGGCAGTGGTAGGGTATCATTTACAGCTCTGTCACAATCGTCTCTAAAGGATACAGAGTAAAAGGAATAACAGTATCTTAGCAGAAAAGAAATGGCTAGAAGATGAAGTCACCTTTTATAATATTACTTGAGTAAAAAAGTCTGAAATAAAGAAAAGTATATGAGATTTATTGTACTTAACTCATTGGCTGCCATTGACTGCTATAGACGTCAATTCGGCCACTGCTCTGAAAATGGCTGCCAGCCAATGAGTAACAATTTTCTGACAAAGTAAAAGTATGAAAAAATAAAAAATGTTAGAATTGAGCGACTTTAGCTAAGTGGTAGAGCGAGTCGTCTTTCATCTGGAAGGTTGTGGGTTTGATTCCTGGCTATGTCTGTACTTTGACAAGACACTTAACCCCAGGTTTATGGCTCCTGATGGTCGTGGGTATGAAAGATGTGTGATAGCAAATGTGCTGCACATAGCTGCACTGTCTAGAAAAGTGCTATATAAATACTAACCATTTACCAACTAGTAACGAGTAACAAAGATAGTTAGAGGAAAAGTAAAGTACAGAAATGTGAATTTAGTTTTTGTACTTTTCAGTTTTGGGAGGACCCATCACCCATCTAGCATGGGCTAAATGTGCTAGCTTATCTGTGGGGGAGGAAGAGTTAGAAACGGGTGCGATTTATCGGTGGTGGCACAGTAAACTCATGTATCACTGACAGCAACTTTGAATAAATCAAACTCTCTGGTCTTCCTGTGATTCAGGTCAGTGCTCTGATGTTAAAGTTCCAGGTGTTGAGCCTCGTTACTGTCAGAGCTGCTCCAGCAGGATTCCACTGGCACACAATGGCAGAATGATGTGCTAAGTGGTTGATGTAGCAATGTGGTGAAGATCAGTCAGAACACACTAATAACATGTCTGTATAAAAGAGGGTGCGTGACTCTTCTGGTCCAGGTCATGGTGCATTAAAGAGAGCACTTAACAGTGTCTAATATTTCTTTCTCTCCAGAAACCAGCAAACATCCTGGTGATGGGGGAGGGTCTCGAACGAGGAAGAGTTAAAATCGGTGAGTCAGACTGAATGTGACAGCGGATCAATGTTGACTTGTGATGAACCTTCAGCTAACCGGACCGCTAACCTCTATGGTTAACCTCTGTGCTCCTATTAATAGTAAAGTATCAGGTGTTACTTCTTTTGTTGATGAAGAAACACTGTTGCTCCAACTACAGGAAGTTCACGTTTAACTCCTTTGTTTCTGTTATATGAAATAACCCGAGCGTTCTGATGAAACAGTGCAAGCTTCACTCACAGTCTTGTTTTTGATTGGCCACAAACTAAATAGTATTAAGTATTTTTCTTATCTCTTGTCACGTTCTGTTTTCTACTCATCGTGGTTCAAGATGGGGGACATTGTTTGGAGAATGCTTGACAATAAAATGACTGCTCAGACTTGAACACATTACATTACATGTCATTAGCAGACGCTTTTATCCAAAGAGTAATACAAACATGCTTTAGTCTTTGAGGATTATTGGATGTAGCAACAGCAGAAAATGTTGTCATGGCGTCACAGGGAATGGCACCAGGCCCGGGTCTGGCACCAGGGGCAGGTCTGGCACCAGTGCTGGGTCTGGCACCAGGGCCGGGTCTGGCACCAGGGCCGGGTCTGGCACCAGGGGCAGGCCTGGCACCATCGCCAGGTCTGGCACCAGGGCCAGGTCTGACACCAGGGGCAGGTCACAAAAAGGTCTAGAGGATAAACAGGAATCACAAGTGTCTGTGGGTGAACTGACGATCTGACACTGACAGAGGGAACAGCAGCACTTATAGTGGCAGATCAACCAGAGAAAGAACAACAATAATCCCCAACCCACAGTCACTACAGCAGTAGTTTTCCTCCTGAGCTGGTCCTTTGTGTTGGTGTTTGCTTGAGTCAGTACAGAACACTGTTCAGTGTAGATGTAAATGTGGCTGTAGCCTCTCTCTGCTAACCACACCTGTCTTCTCCTCTTCCTCCTGTAGCTGACATGGGTTTTGCCAGATTATTTAACTCTCCCCTCAAGCCGCTGGCAGACCTGGATCCTGTGGTGGTGACGTTCTGGTACAGAGCCCCCGAGCTTCTGCTGGGCGCTCGACACTACACCAAAGCTATTGGTGAGTGCGCGTGAACACACACGTCTCTCCACTACATCAGGACTCTGTCCTCAGATTAGAGTCATTGTAGCATCATAAGTAATCTACTTTTTTACATAAAATACAGAAGGTTTCTTTTATTTTACTTAAAGTAGGGAAATCCCTGAAAAGTGCTCACATTAGAAGGATGAAGAACAACTGTGTGTCTAAGATGAACCGTCACTGCAAAACTGAGAGAGGCTGGACATAAAAACCCAGCACAAGAAGACTAATGTGCTGGAGCTAATGTTCCTCAACAACACTCAGACTAAGTGGCGTCGCTCTCTCTCTCTCTCTCTCTCTCTCTCTCTCTCTCTGTGTGTGTGTGTGTGTGTTCATCAGACATTTGGGCAATTGGCTGCATCTTTGCGGAGCTGCTAACATCAGAGCCCATCTTTCACTGTCGCCAAGAAGATATCAAGACAAGTAACCCCTTCCATCACGACCAGCTGGACAGGATATTCAGCGTCATGGGTTTCCCTGCAGGTTTGCACAAAACACACACAACTACAGCACATGTGCAATTAAAACTTAACCTGTGTTAGGCTGCTGTTTGAATAAAGTATCTGTGAAACACATGGACAACTGTGGGAATCACCATGAACTCTGAACTCTGTGGGGGGCTCAGACCAGCCGGGATCCCTCTCTGACCTTATACAGGTCATCTATGCAGTTACAGGTGTTTCATTTAATGAGAGGCAGACTCACAACCTGTTATGCAAATGCGTAAGATATCGTAAGAATAATTATAATGTGATACTGACCTGGTTTAATTGTGCTGGTGTGGCATTAATATGCTTCTGTACACTCATCCAATTGATCTGAGGATTTATTTCTTGCCACTAGAACAGAACATTCATTATTAGCACCTTTGAGGCTGTGCTAGTGCTAATTGTCGTCCCGCAGCTGCTCATGCTTCACACACACAACTGCACCACTCCCACTCACCCACACACACACACAACTGCACCACTCACCCACACACACACACAACTGCACCACTCACCCACACACACACACACAACCACTTCCACTCACCCCCACACCCACACACACACACACACACACACATACCTAGAAGCCGCAGCATTCTTAGAACCTTGACTCAGGTGAAACTAACAGTGTTAGTGAAACTGGCTCAGGAAGTGAACAAGCTGCATTGTCTAACATAACGTCTCTGTAGGTAGATATTTAGCCTACAGGGTGTTTCCACTTGTCAGTGTGAAATGAAGAAGCCTTGTTGAAGAGAGGTCACATGTCTTCATGTATCCTAACAATGACCTGGATGACTGAGAACATCTTCTAATATTTTTCCAGCTCATTTCTCCCTTTTGTTCATTTCTGCCATTAGTGAAGACGTCATATTTATTTTCCTCTCAGTGTTACAGAGGTTTTGCAAAGTTACGTATCGAGCTAAGTTTTCTCTCGTCTTTCATTTTGTGCTTGTCCACTACACAGTTCTAGCACTACTCGGCTCTACTCTACTTGGTTTGGTATCAGGCACATCGTTGTCCATTACTATGGTGCCTCCTTTAGCACGGTTGTTATACGCGACACAAACACACAAACCCTCGTCAGGAACATGTGCACCTGCAGCCGTGTAGACTCGCTGTAACGCTGTTCATGGTGGCCATGGTGGCCAGCAGTCTGTTGACATGTTTTAGTGTTGGCTCGTGCAGGTTCTATCACTGATGGTAAGGTGTAGATACTCTATGTGGTGTAAGTCTAGCATAACCGAGCTAGCTGCCAGCAGAATGAACCACAAAGAGAGGATGATGACGTCCGGTTCTGAGAGCACGATGACGCTGACATTTATTTCTGGTAACCAAATCAAAATCAATATCTAAATCATGGACTTGCTGAGCTGAGTGGGGCTCCGCCTCCATCTCTTCAAATGTGTGTTCCATTGAGATATTTTGATGCAGAGTCCATGCAAAGTGTGAGGGGAAACCCTAGAGTTTTTTTTACTGAAGCACCGTGTCACCACTCGCACTCACACATACCTGACATGGCTCTGAAAGAAGGCGCAGCGTTCTTAGAACCTTGACTCAGGAAGTGAACAAGCTGCATTGTCTAACACAACGTCTCTATAGGTAGGTGTTCAGCCTACAGGGTTTATATAAAAATGTGTTCTAAATCAACAGAACACTGTGTTACACTAGGTCTTTACTGTCATTCTCAGGGGAAAGCAACTTATTAATGATAATGTGATAATGTTACAGTGAGAGTTTGCAGTAATCTACCAAAGAAAAGTTCATCTCATGTGCTTAGTA
Source organism: Solea senegalensis (assembly GCF_019176455.1). Classification (NCBI taxonomy): domain Eukaryota; kingdom Metazoa; phylum Chordata; class Actinopteri; order Pleuronectiformes; family Soleidae; genus Solea; species Solea senegalensis. The sequence goes on from NW_025321314.1 coordinate 81,451, forward strand.
ATAGCATTACTAGCTGTGAGATTGCTTAAGTTGTTCTAGTGCAACTGAAATGAGTAAAACTACGAGCTGCAAACTAGCAATTCCTAATAATTCCTAATTCCTAATAAATACTTTGAAATTGGTGCAACCCCACCATGGACATGAGTGTGTTAGAGAGACTTTGCTTTCTAATAACAGACATTGGACCTCAAGTGTTCTGCCTGCGTCTAAGGAAAACAATGACATGTAGGGTCTATAGTTCTGAGATCAATCTGAAGTCTCCCTTTGTGTCATAAAACAATTAAAAATGTTGTGAAATATCTTTTGAAGCAGGAATACATTTAAAGATTTGACTTTTTCTAATGTGTAATTGAAAATGAGTTCGTATATTAAACAAAGAATTGTCTAACACATGAACAAGGGTGAAGGAACAGACAGACAGACAGACAGACAGACAGACAGACAGCACCAAATCCAGGACCTTTTTTAGATAATAAACAATACAGTGCTGTAACAGGTGCTGTATGTGTTAAAGCATAAGCTGAGCCATGTTCTCCTCTGTCCACAGATAAGGACTGGGAAGACATTCGAAAGATGCCCGAGTATCCGACTCTGCAGAAGGACTTCAGGAGGACAACGTGAGGAAATGCTTATTTGATCATCATCACACTGCACTTGTGAAGTGATTTTTACTGTGAATCGTCTTATCTGACAGATACGCAAACAGCAGCTTAATCAAATACATGGAGAAGCATAAAGTCAAACCAGACAGCAAAGTTTTCCTTCTGGTATGTAGACTCTCTCTCTCTCTCACACACACACACACACACACACATACACAGTAAAAAAACACACTTTCTATTGTTTAAATGTACAAAAATAGTAGAAAGTACAGTATCCAACTCTCTCCCCTCTGATAAAGGCTTCTGCAACAGTGTGATTGAAAGTACCGTTACAAGCACTTTGACTTGCAGAAACAGTTGGAATCTTTCCCATAGCACATGTGAAGTGTGCAAACGTATCCTCTGCGAAAGGATTAAAGCGAAGAATATTTCCTCGAAAAGTTTACACGGACAGATTTTCTGCTAACGGCCGAACATTCAATCGACTACGAGTGCAGTCTGCGGATCTGACAAGGTCTGCAAAAACCCAGGAGTACCATATAAGGCCCCCGGCTCCAGGCTTTTGGAGTGACTTTGGAAGATCTACAGAGTCATCTGGAGGAAAGGGACGGTACCTCAGCAATAGAGAGACACAGAGGGCGGAGTCCCAACGAGGAGAATGCTAGCAACATCGAGCAGTTCAGGACAATCTCTCTCCTTAGTGTTGAGTGCAAGACCTTCTTCAAGATCACTGCCAATCGCCTCATGGGATTTCTCCTGAAGAACACCTACACTGACACCTCAGTACACAAGGGAGGAGTTCCAGGCGTCCCAGGGTGTATTGAGCACACAGGGGTGGTGACTCAACTGATCCGAAAGGCATGAGAAAGCAACGGGCACCTGGCAGAGCTGTGGCTCCACCTTGACAATGGTGATGGATCGTTACGACACCAGCTCGTGGAGCTGGCCCTGAGCAGATACCACGTCCCAGAGAAGATACGGAATCTCATCCTTGACTGTGATAACAACTTTAGTCTGAGGGTGTCCTCCAGGACTTCAACATCAGAGTGGCATTGTCGAGAGAAGGGCATCATCATCGGCTGCACAACGGAGACATCAACACAAGAATCAAGCCCAACAGTGCCGTACTGTAGATCAGTTCAAAATACTTAACAAGAGGGGGCACTAGCGAGCAGCGATATGTGAGGACTTGTTCGCACAGAGCTCCCGGTCGGGGTGAACCTTTTTTAAAATGAATACTTTTATAAAACAACTTATCTCTGACAACTAAACAACACTAGTGCATCATACTGATAGCTTCACCTTGTCATTATATACGACTGAATGACAAAACGTCATTAAACGCTACAAGAAGGAGGACGGACTCTGCTAAAGCCTTTTTTACAATGCCCACAACATTGTGGCTCTCAGGAAACATTGACATCTCATATTTAATGGACTCTTAATGCCTGGTGTTTCACCTACAATACACAGACTTTATTCTTCTCTCCTATTTTATTTGACTTCTTTCTGTGTACGCTTGTAGCCTATGTGAGTATGTGTGCGTACAAACAGTGAGGAAATAATGATTTGCCCCCGAACAAACAAATGAACAGTCTAGACTTTTAATGGTAGGTTTATTTTAACAGTGAGAGACAGAATATCAATAACAAAATCCAGAAAATGTAGATGACAACGTAATGTAAAATTCATTCAGTCATTAGTTAGAGCAACTTACGTCATATCTCACGATAACAACACATGAGACGTGAGCTAGCTAAGCCACGTTAGCTTAGCTGACTTTTTCACTGTGTTGACCTCGGCAGCCGCTTCCTGTTATCGTGCTGTTGCCGTTGGTAACAAAGGCCCCTCTGTTAATATGTTTGATGCACTTCTGGTGAACACGCGCAGGGACTCACTTTAGAGCGTACGGCCTCAGACAGGGGGCGCTCTTCATGAGGTAAAGCTTTGCATTCAGTTTTTATCCAAACTTGAAGTTTCCCACTGCTGTTGGAGCAGCTGAGAATTGTGCAGGTTCTTCCTGACGTCCTAGACATCGTTGGCAAAATGAATGCTGCGTACAAAGTACACTTCTTATGACATTCATACTGGAGGCAGATTCGTCTATAAAAAATATCAAAATATCAATTCACCCATTATATGATGAGAAGTTTCTGTCTATTTGTGTTTTTCTGTTTATTTAATTGTATTCTTGTTTAAGAGCCTTGAGCGTGGAGGATACATTTATTTGTGTTTTCGTCTTGTGAGCTGGATGCTTGTTCATGAAAAACTGCAAAATAAAGTTTATAAAAATAAATACTTTCAGTATTCAGTATTTCAGTCCAGTGACTGTCATGGAGGCACTGAACACATCATTAATGATTCAGTTAAACCAAAAACAACTGCTTTACAAGTCACTAGTCACTGGTTTAACATTATATATACATATGTATATATATATATATATATATACATAATATTATATAATATAGTATAATATAGTATAATATAATATATTAATATAATATAACATAATACAGTATAATAATATATAGCTTACAAAAGCACTTATGTTATGACTCAGTATACCATAAGCAGTGTTTACTGTATGTGCTGTGACCCATTTTATACATAATCAATATTTCGTTAGTTAACTATGGTTAACTATGGTTAACTATGGTTAACTATGGTTAACGTTGTATTCACTTGTTCAACTTCAGTGATTATATTGTGTCTTAATACACTGTGTGTAAAAATACTTGTAACTATTTTGACCATGACTGACTAAATGTCATGACGTTGATCATGTAGATGTTTTAAAACTAAGCATCAGTATTTATTTCACTTGCTACACAGTAAATGAAAGTCCACTGTCACTATCCTGGTACTTTGTTTGCCTCTCACTTGTCTTCGTCCCCGTCCTCAGCTCCAGAGACTCCTCACCATGGATCCCACCAAAAGAATCACATCAGAGCAGGCACTGCAGGACCAGTACTTCCTGGAGGACCCATTACCCACCACTGAGTGAGTCTTAGACCTAAATCATACTACATCCTTTTTTTAAAAGCCTGATAATCCAGACCCTGACTCATCTCTAATGGACATGTGATCAGCAGTTAGTTTCCTGGGTTTCAGGGACAGGGCTGTGTTGGGCTGGTGTTGATCTCTGTCTTTTTGTCCTCAGTGTGTTTGCTGGATGTCAGATACCCTACCCAAAACGAGAGTTTCTCAACGAGGACGAGCCAGAGGACAAAACAGAGAAGGTAAACGACCAACAATCAACAATCTTTGATGAGCTCAGGCTGCAGAAGAGCAGCGGTGTTGTGGAAACCTGCTCTGTTACCGTGGTGATGGATTTGAGGATTGATTTTTTTGATTTGAATCTGTGTCTGTCAGAATGGACAACCTCAACAACAGGGAAAAGAGAGTGCTGTGGAGACGTGCGGGCCTGTCACCACAGCTCACTCAGCTTGAGTATTGGCCGATACCGATATTGATCTGATACAATATCAGCAAGAATCATACACACTTTAATGACTTATTTTGTAGTGTGGAATGTTAGAATAGTCTTGATCAAGAACAATAGTATGAGAAAAACTGACCCATTTATTATTAACCAATGGTTACATCAATGTTAACCTTCCACATAAGAATATTGTTCATTTCATACAGTCTATGGTTCATTTCATCAGGAGGAAAGTACCAAGTGCTAATGGGCGTGTTTTCAGAGCACCTGTGTTTCACAGGTAACAGCGTGTCTTCAGAGAACACACCCCTTGTTTTCACTATTTTGGATTAGCCCAACCCACACAGGGTGAGTGACTCGTCCCGCAGGTAAACCCGGAGCCCGGGGACCGGCCCCGCAGACGTACTTAGCTCCTTGTGTGGAACTTCAGGACACATTTAAAACACACAAAAGTCTATAATTAACAAACGGAGGCTGTTGAAAGTCGTAGCGCCGGTTTATGAAATAATGTTGTTTTAGCGGCTCGCCTCAGGATGAGCTAGCGTGGTGCTAACGGCTAACTCACACTCGCTGTGCGGCTTCGTAGCCTCTGAGTTCAGAGGTTAAAGAAAAATGTTTCACCTCTGAAATAGCAGTAGCACACACACACACACACACACACACACACACACACACTCTGTTGTTGTGATCATGTGATCTACATGCATCCAACACGCAGAGCCCATGTGATCACAACAGCTGCTGGATAGAAGAGCTGGAGCGGCATGGACTGTTTTTAGAGGCAGTCGCATATAATCTGATACTTGTATTCATTCATAGATTAGTAATCTATGAATGTGTATGATGTGAAGGCAGATTGCTCTGTGTAGTCCATTCATACGGCCAATCACAAAATACTATTTACTGTTGCCATAGGCTAACAGTATTTGTACTGTTGTGTTGTGACCTGCAGTCATTTCTCATGTTCCTAAACTGAAGCTTCAGTTTGTGATGTAAGTGTGTTTAAGTGAGGCAGGTGTGTTGGTATTCCTGGGCGTGGCCGTAGCTCACGTATGTCTTTACAGCGATGTAAAAAAATCCTGCAGGACTTGTGCAGAGGCAGGGACACACTCAAGGCGGATCTCTGTGGAGTGGGCTTATCACGGCTCATGGCTGAGTGGGGTGTGACAGGCATGTAGCTGCATGTTTCATAGATTCACACGTTTACCAGGATCCTGCTGCACACAAGAAAACCCACTCACAAACGTCTCATTGTCTCACACATCTGAAATAATAATAATAATAAAAAAACAAAAATGTCCAGCATTTTAAACATTTCCACTCCCATATTCAGAGAGCGCATGCTGCCAAGTGCCTTGCCCAAGAGTTTAACTCACAACCTTCCAGTTGAAAGAAGACTTGCTCTACCACATGAAGAAAAGCCATTTGTTTTAGGAGCTTTGGTCTGTAGTTGAAGCTCAGAGTGATATTCTTCTTCTTCTTCTTCTTCTTTACATTACTCATCACAACCTGTGTGTTTCCTTGACGGTTTTTGTTTGTTGGTGTCTGCAGAACCAGACCCAGCAGCACCAGCAGACGGCAGGTCAGAACCAGGCCCAGAACCAGGCCCAGAACCAGCAGCAGACCACAGCCCAGCAGGCTCCGTCCCAGCAGACTTCTGCCCAAACCAACGGCACCACCGGCACCACAGGAACCACCACAGGTGGAGGTTTACAACACAGCCAGGACCAGGGACCGCCCAACAAGAAAGCCCGGATCGGGCCCTCTGGGGCTTCCTCAGGCACAGGAGTGTTACAGTCAGATTACCAGGTGAGTGGCAGGTTCAGTGTGTGTCCTCACAATAATCTACTGTAGTGCTCCTGAGCCAGACATTACTCACACTGTTTTACATGTTATCAGTCATATTGGCAGCGGTGTAAGTGTCAGGGGGGCCCGGGCGTCGTCAGGGACCAGGATGACAAAAAAAGAGGTTCAGAAGTTTATTTCTATACGTGAAACTAGACAGGTTTTCCAGTGTGTGGCCAGTCACCTGCCTACATGGTGACAATAGCACTTCTCACGAGTGGCTGTGCATGTGTGTGTGTGTGTGTGTGTGTGTTCAGGGCGGGGGTGGGGCCTATCACCATGACGTTATGCTGCTGCTGCATATCACAGTGTGGCATACTTCAAATAGTTAACTAGCAGTTAGTTGTCTGTAGTGCAGTAGTGGATTCACAAACTAAAACATTGATATTAAAGCTGCAATAATGATTCTCTTCATTATTGAGTAATCAGTTGATTATTTTCCACCAATCAATGATTAGTGGTTTGGTGCTGATTGTCAGTCACTGTGGTGTCTCTTATCTGCAGTGATTGAACTCTATCAGTAATTATTCTAATGACTTTGAAGTCTGTTGAAGTAAAGCGACACCTGCTTGTGTTTTAAATGGAGGACTAAACCAAGCCCAGGTCTCCAATCTGCAAAAGACTAATGACGCTAACCAGAAGAGGAAGAAGAATCTGGGAAATAAAGTCCAGCTCCTCCTCTCCTAAAACAACAGTAACATGCAGGTCACTAACAAACCAGAGCAGTAAAAAATAATAATAATAACGTTTTCCACGTTTTATATTCCAATACATTAAAGACCGGAATGCTTTAAGTGACACAAAATCACACAAAAAACACAAGCAACCAATATCGGACTATGAATTGCATTATCCGGGTGTGTTAGTCTGACTAAGACTAGCTTGATTTTAGTCAGACTTTAGTCAGTATTTACATGACATTGAGAAAAGAGATTTTACATGAACATCTTTACATGTAAACGTTTTACTTCCTTATTATGCACCAGTGTGTAACACAATAAGTGGCCGCAGGAGCAGTGGACAGCACATCACGGGTAAGCCTTGCTCAGGGGCACATAAATGTTGAATTCTCTCAAACAATGTGTAGCCTATTCACTATACTGCTTTGGATGGGTATAAACAGACAGGACGTGACTACTGCTGCTATATTTAGTCCAAAATAAACCGTTACAGATTAAATATTCTGTCACGTAGACTCCTCGTCTTTTCTGGGCCGATGGTGTCTCAGTGGCAGAATGGCCCAGCCTACTTTGGACACTCTTTAGACTTGAATAAACCAATGAATTTAAGGATGTTTCAGCACAACCAGCTAAAGACAACAGGTGGCAGACAGAATAGCATCTTGCCACTCTAAAAAGTAACAATGAGTATATTTTAAAGCCAATAAATGCATGTTGTTACCTATAATTCTTCTATTCTCTGTGAATCGTAAAGTAATAATAACCCTAACGTATAGAAACACTGTCCAATGGGAACCATGAAGAGACTGCAAGGTTGTAAGATGTTGGCTGAGAAGGCGTACATGGAACGCAGCAACCAAGTGGCTGGAATAGTGTGTGAACATCTGCTCCGAGTATGGACTGGAGGTCCCAGGATCAAGATGGAAGACGCCTGCAAAGGTGGTTGAGAACGACGGGGCTAAGATCCTATGGGACTTCCAGATCCAGGCAGACAAACTGGTGGTGGCTAATCAACCTGAGATAGTGGTTGTTGATAAGCAGCAGAAGAGGACAGCAGTGATAGATGTGTCAAACCCAAGTGACGGCCACATCAAGAAGAAGGAACACGACAAGCTTGAGAAATACCAAGGGCTGAGAGTGTTCCAGTGGTGAACACTGGGAGAAACTGACTCCAGGACAGATTCCAGGAACAACATTTGAGATCTCTGTCCAGAAAAGCTGAGGAACAGCTAACATACTGTGCAGAACATATTATAAACAGAGAATGTACAGTATGTATGTATGTATGTAAGGTACCAGTCAATAGTTTGGACACACCTTCTCATTCAATGGTTTTTCTTTGGGAAGCTGTCATCAAAGCAAAATGTGGCTAATTTGAAGAAAAATATAAAACCTATTCTGGTTTCTTCAACACTTTTTTGGATGTCTTCAGTATTGAAAATAAATAAAAAAGGAAAACCATTGAATGAGAGGGGTGTCCATGTATGTATGTATGTTTTTATGTATGTATGTTGGTATGTTTAAGTTTATATGTTTTTATGTATGTATGTATGTATGTATGTATGTATGTATGTTTTTATGTATTTATGTATGTATGTTTTTCTGTATGTATGTTGGTATGTTTTATGTTTGTATGTATGTATGTATGTATGTTTTTCTGTATTTATGTATGTATGTATGTTTGTATGTATGTTTTTATGTACGTATGTATGTTTTTATGTATGTATGTATGTTTTTATGTATGTATGTATGTATGTTTTTATGTATTTATGTATGTATGTTTTATGTATGTATATGTATGTATGTATGTATATGTATGTATGTATGTTTTTATGTATGTATGTATGTTTGTATGTATTTATGTATGTATGTTTGTATGTATGTATGTATGTATGTATGTATGTATCCATGTATGTATGTATCTATGTATGTATGTATGTATTTATGTATGTATGTATGTATGTATGTATGTATGTATGTATCTATGTATATATATGGCAGTATGTATGTTTTTATGTATTTATGTATTTATGTATGTATGTATGTATCTATGTATGTATGTATGTATGTATGTATATATGGCAGTATGTATGTTTTTATGTATGTATATATGGCAGTATGTATGTTTTTATGTATGTATGTATGTATTTATGTTTATATGTATGTATGTATTTATTTTTATATGTATGTATGTATGTATGGTTGTATGTATGTATGTTTATATGTATGTATGTGTGTATGTATGTATTTATGTATGTATGTATGGTTGTATGTATGTATGTTTTTATGTATGTATGTATGTATGTTTTTATGTATGTATTTATGTTTATATGTATGTATGTATGTATGTATTTATGTATGTATGGTTGTATGTATGTATGTATGTTTTTATGTATGTATGTATTTATGTTTATATGTATGTATGTATGTATGTATATATGTATGTATTTATGTTTATATGTATGTATGTATGTATATATGTATGTATTTATGTTTATATGTATGTATGTGTGTATGTATGTATTTATGTATGTATGTATGTATATATGGCAGTTCAGCACATTTATAAATAAAGCAGTGGAGTGAGTGGACATTACAGGACGAAGGCTCACTGTACGTGACTGTCAGTGTCCTACTTTTGCCCTCATTGATCCACACCACACTGTCTCACATGCTATCCCAGCATGCACCTCTCTCTCTGATGGCTCTCCTGTATGGATACAGTGTTGTGAATCAGTCCAGCTCAGGTGTCCACTCCTCACAGCCACCTCCTCCTCCTCCTCCTCCTCCTCCTCCTGCGATGACCCAACTCAGCTAATGTTTCCAGGTGCTTTGGGAGTTGATGGGCTAGTTGATGCACTGGTTCCATTTGTAACACATCGTTTATAAAGAGTTTATGTTCTGAGGTGTCTCTGCAGTTTGGACCTGTTTGCAGAGTAGAAGTAGTTCTGACTGAGGTTGTACTGGTCGACTGGGTCATGACAGTTTGTGAAATCTGCCCTTTGTGGGTCATGTGTTTCAAATGTGCCTTTGTAGTAGACGTTGAAGATTCCTCTATACTGAAGTGTAATGAATGTGTAAGATGATCTAAAACATGCTCTTTGTAATTATTGGATGTATCCACAGAGCTCAGTGTGAGCCTGTTTAACCACTTGTGTGGTGAGAGGGACGGACAGAGGCGTGTGGTGTATCCACAGGTTCACCTGATAAAAGCTGTACCCTTTTAGGTAGTGATGTGGATTTATCTTGTCTTTGCACATCGTTGTCTGACAGGAAACTGAAGATTGTAAACCACTCACTCTCCCACACCAAAGTGTTTTTAGCTGCTGGTCTCTGCTGCCTCGTGTGGTCAGTTTGTGTCACTGAGGTGAATCTGAAGGAATTTCAAATAGTCACTCACTCATTGTCTTTATCCTTCACATGAGTGTTGAGTGACGGGGTCACACCTCAGATTCACTGTCTCACAGTTTAAAGTGCCCACTTCACCTCTGCATGTGTTTGGACTCTCAGAGGAAATCCCACACACACACACACACACACACACACACACACACACACACACACACACACACTCACACACACACACACACACACACACACACACTCACACACACACACACACACACACACACACACACACACACACACACACACACACACACACACACACACACACACACACACACACACACACACACACACACACACACACACACACACACACACACACACACACACACACACACACACACACACACACACACACACACACACACACACACACACACACACACACACACACACACACACACACACACACAGGGAGAACATGAAAAATCCACAGACAGATTCTTCTTCTTTCAGCTTCTCCCTGTAGAGTGGATCATCTGCCTCCATCTTGTCCTTCTCCCTGTGTGTGGTCCACCTCCTGTCCACCTCCTGTCCTCCTCCTGTCCCTCCTGTCCACCTCACTCCTCCTCCTGTCCTCCTCATGTCCACCTCCCTCCTCATGTCCACCTCCTGTCCACCTCCTGTCCTCCTCCTGTCCACCTCCAGCTCCACCCCTCCTGTCCCCTCCTCCTGTCCACCTCCTGTCCTCCTCCTGTCCACCTCCTGTCCTCCTCCCTCCTCCTCATGTCACCTCCTGTGTCCTCCTCCTGTCCACCTCCTGTCCCTCCTGTCCTCCTCCTGTCCCTCCTGTCCCCCTCCTGTCCTCCTCCTGTCCACCTCCTCCTCCTCCCCTCCTCCCTCCTGTCCTCCTCCTGTCCTCCTCCTGTCCTCCTCCTGTCCACCTCCTGTCTCACCTCCTGGTCCCTCCTCCTCCTGTCCTCCTCCTGTCCTCCTGTCCACCTCCTGTCACCTCCTCCTGTCCACCTCCTGTCCTCCTGTCCCTCCTCTGTCCTCCTCCTGTCCCACCTCCTGTCCACCTCCTGTCCCTCCTGTCCACCTCCTGTCCTCCTCCTCCTCTCCTGTCCACCTCCCTGTCCCCCCCTCCTCCTGTCCTCCTCCTGTCCTCCTCCTGTCCACCTCCTGTCCTCCTCCTGTCCTCCTCCTGTCAGGAAAAGTGAGGAGTGTGAGGTAGAGACCAGGAGCAGAAGTATAACAGTGGTTCTGAATGATTTGTGACATGTTTATTATCATACGACAGACTGTTGCTTTCTCCAGGTCCTTCCTCACTACAAGTCTTTTCCTTTGTCACAGTCCAACCCAAATCATTGTCTGAGCCAAATGCTAATGCTAATATTACTCACACTATTGTTGTGATAGCACCTGGAGCTCCAGGACACGAGAACTTGTGTCCTGGAGCTCCAGGACACGAGAACTTGTGTCCATAGTCCAGGACACCGGTCTCACCATTACTGTAACTGCTCACACACTCAATGCTGTTTCCTCTTCACTCTCAGCACTCCAGCTCCCGCCTCGGTTACCAAACCAACGTCCAAGGCTCCGCCCAGCCCCAGAGCACCATGGGATACTCGTCATCATCCCAACAGAGCTCCCAGTACGCCCACCAGACACACCGTTACTGAAGCTCCCACACACTCCTGAACCAGCAGAGGAGGCCACTCCTCCTCCTCCTCCTCCTCCTCCTCCTCAGACAGCAGACAGAAAACCTCAGCAGACGATGTCAGTGGACGTCATCCTGGTCACACCCCATTCTGTCCATGACATCATTCCCAGTCTATCTGATCCCTGACCTCTCACCTGACGACTTTCATGAAGGTAAACAAATACAGGAACCACAAAACTGAAAGGTAACCACGAGTTGTGCCTCGTCAGGCTGATGAAAGTAACACACACACACACACACAGAACCATAGCACTCCTCACGAGGAAGAGCTGCAGCTGTGTTCATACATTTATGTACGTGATATATGATGTTTGTCCTTGATAGTTGATGTCATTGTAAATATTGTTCCATAAGAAGCTAACAGATGAAAGGACACGCAGGAGGTCAAGGCCTGTAATGTGGTCTCTAGTGTACTCTAACCTGAAGGGGACCCAGACTGCCAGAAACGGATGCAGTTGCAGGGAAATATGACATTTCATTTCTTATGCTGGGGTTTATGTATTTAGACCTCTCTTTGGAACCATCAGAACCATCAGAACTATCAGAACTATCAGAACCATCAGAATCATCAGAAATATCAGAACCATCAGAACCATCAGAATCACTCTCTAGGTCTCTAACCTGAAGGAGGAAACGAGTGGGAAATATGACCATTTCTTTTTATGTATGTATTTCTCTTTAGAACTCATTTGGAACCATCAGAACCATCAGAACCATCATCAGAACCATCAGAACCATCAGAAATCAGAACCATCAGAAATCATCAGAATCATCAGAACCATCAACCATCAGAACCAGAACATCAGAACCATCAGAACCATCAGAACCATCAGAACCATCAGAACCATCTTGTTGATGGAGACTTTGCTGAGACTTTCAAGGTTTGTGAACATGAACATGCACAGAAACGTAGCAGGCAGCTCACAGTACAGCCCCCCTGCTGTGTATACTCTATACATATATATATATATATATATATACTGTGTGTGTGTGTATATATATACACACAGTATATCTACATAAAAGCCCCTAGAGACTGTTACTGCCTGATTTCAGACTGATTTGACTGATGTCATTCTTAAAGTTTTTGAAGTTTTTACCTACGAGAACAAGCTCCTCCTCCTCCTCCTCCTCTTCATCGCGCCCCCCCTCATTTGTCCGAGTGGAGACACTCATCCATGTACAACTATATCAACCTAAAATAGAAGCTTTTAATTAATTCCATACTGTTCAACAATACGAGAGCAAGAAAAGCAAAAGAGTATTTATTAATATGAGGCCTTTTTTTAAAATATTTAAATTCAAATTGAAAATCTTACCTTTATTTGTCCATATAATGTAAGTCCATGCACCTAAACCCGTGTATTTGAACAGGAAATGTGTAAATCCCGCGGTTTTGGCCACAGAACGGTTGAAATCATACAGAAAACAGTCAAGTGGACAAACTGATTTTCTTTTCTCACACGTGTCGTGATGACCACACGTCACTGTCGTAGATGCACTCAGTGGTGGACTACAGCCAGATTAGATTCACAATATTTGGAAAGTTACATGAGAAGATTAATCCCAAGAATGCTATAACAAGCTAGCATAGCTTAGCATAAAACAGCAAGCCTGTCTCTTACAGCAGTGTCAAAGACGGTCACATGTTTAGACCCAAATTGGATTTTCAAGCATAAGCAGATTGTATCTAGCGTGGTTTTTTGGCAGTCTGAACAGTTTTTCCAAAGCGGATTCGAACCACATACAGAGGTGGTTTGGAATGTGAAATCCACATGAAAGACTGAACAATGTCAACGTGGATCTGATGACTTGAAATATATAATGTGAACTGTTGGGGATGAAGATCAAATTCTGATTTTAAAGTCTAAACTAGGACATGGAGTCCAGGTCCAGGTCCAGGTCCAGGTCCAGTCCTGATCATGGCTCAATTGTATTGATTTGGCACAAAAGCAAAATGTTCAGATTACATACAAAACAGACACAACTCTTCATCATCTTCATCGTCTTTATTCTTCTTCTACATATCGCCACAAATCACACATCATTTACATATATATATATATATATATATATATATATATATATATATATATATATATATATAATATATATATAATATTCATTCAATTCAATTCAATTCAATTCAATTCAATTTTATTTGTATAGCGCCAAATCATAACATACATTATGTCAAGGCACTGTACATAGACAACATCAAAGAGAGCAGAGAACCTCAACAGTTCACACAATGAGCAAACACTAGGCATCAGTGTGGAGAGAGGAAAAACTCCCTCTTAATAACACAGGAAGAAATTTTCGACAGAGAACCAGACTCAGAGATGTAAGTAGTCATCTCTATTTCACTGTTGGGGTGAAAGGGAAAAATGGGGATAGTGGAGAGGTGGGACAGAAAATGGGGGAGAGGAAAGGAGAAGAGGGAGATGTGAGGGAGAGACAGAAGAGAGAGAGGGAGACCAGCAGCAGATACACAACAACTGTATCAGGTTACAAATTTATACAGTTACTGATATCGACTTTTTAATTTACAAAATAATAATAATGGTGACGATGAGCGTAGCCTCGGAAACTGGATCTTGATCCTGCAACCTGCATGATGAGAATACAGAGAGAGAGAGAGAGAGGGAAGGAAAGACACAAATCATATCCTGAGTGAGAGTTCCACAGGAGAGGAGCCTGGTAGCTAAAGGCTCTGCCTCCCATTCTACTCTTACAGACTCTGGGAACCACAAGTAAACCTGTATTTTGTGACCTAAGTGGTCTATTAGGATGATAGGGTAAGACTAGGTCTTTCAGGTATGAAGGGGCGTGACCATTAAGTGCTTTGTACGTGAGGAGGAGGATTTTAAATTTAATTCTAAACTGTATGGGGAGCCAGTGTAGAGAAGCTAACACTGGAGTTATGTGGTCTCTCTTTCTAGTTCCTGTCAGAACTCGTGCTGCAGCATTTTGAATGAACTGAAGGGTTCTAACAGACTTGTTGGAACATCCTGCTAATAAGGAGTTACAGTAATCTAATCTAGATGTAACAAAAGCATGAACTAGGTTTTCAGCACCCTGTAAAGACAGAATGTTTCTAATTTTCATAATGTTCCGCAGGTGGAAGAAGGCTGTTCTGGAAATGAGTTTTATGTGTGAATCAAATGACATTTCCTGGTCAAAAGTAACTCCAAGGTTCCTCACAGTGGAACTGGAAGACAGGGTGATGTCATCTAAAGTGACAATGTGATCAGAAAGTTTTTCTCTGAGGTGTTTAGGGCCGAGTATAAAAGTTAGAAAAGTAGAAAGTTACAGGTCATCCAGGACTTAATGTCTCTGAGACATTCCTGGAGTTGAACAACCTGATTTATTTCATCCGGCCTCATCGATAGATATAGCTGTGTGTCATCTGCATAACAATGAAAGTGTATGTTATGCTTTCTAATAATGTTCCCTAGAGGAAGCATATATAAGGTAAAAAGTATAGGCCCAAGCACTGAGCCTTGTGGAACTCCACAATTAACTTTTGTTTGTAGTGAGGCTTTATCATTAACATGAACGAACTGGAATCTATCAGATAAGTATGATTTAAACCAGCAGAGGGCAGCACCTGTGATACCAAGAGTCTGCTCCAATCAGTAGAATATTATGATCAATGGTGTCAAATGCAGCACTAAGATCTAACAGGACAAGTAAAGAAACTAGACCATTATCTGAGTTACTAACTTTAACTAGTGCTGTTTCTGTGCTATGGTTTAATCTAAAACCTGACTGAAAATCTTCAAACAGGCCGTTAATGTGCAGATATTCACATAATTGATTGGCAACTGCCTTTTCTAAGATTTTAGAGACAAAGGGAAGATTAGATATCGGTCGGTAATTAGCTAAAATATCTGGGTCAAGGGTCGCTTTTTTTAGAAGGGGTTTAATAACTGCTACTTTAAACGTTTGGGGAACATATCCAGTTAATAAGGATAGATTAATTTGAGTTAATATAGAGTTGTTAATTAAAGGAAACACATCTTTAAACAGTTTGGTGGGGATAGGATCTAACTGACAGGTTGATGGCTTAGATGATGAAACTAACGATGTTAACTCAGGGAGATCTATAGGGGAGAAACTGTCTAACTGTGCACCTGGTGCTTCTAAAGCTTTTGTGCTAGAAGATGAGTCAGTCCCAATATGAGGGAGGAAATGATCAATTTTTTCTCTAATTGATGTTATTTTATTCACAAAAAAGTTCATAAAGTCCAGATCAGTGGAGGGCGGTGAAGGGGGCGTGGCCTTCAGTGGGAAACACTGACCGCTGAGAAGAGAACTGTGACTAACGCAGCGTCCTGTTTTACTCTCATATGCCCCGCCCCCAGACTCCCTTGTGTATAAACGTCATCACATCACGTTTGATCTGAAGTGATCGTAATGCCCATTTTTCCCGTTTCTCCTCGTCATTCATTTGCACACTGTTATGCTTGTCTTTGGCCACACGGGGGCAGTGTAACTGTAATGACTGCACCATTACACCCTCAGTCATCATGTTCACAAAGAATTATCCACGGATTCTTCTTCCATGTCTAATATCAGCTCTGTCAGCACACTCTTCCTTATCTCCTCCCTGTCTCCTTCAGCTCTGACTAAGTTATGGTTCTTTTTTATCATCAGTGAATCTGTCCATCGTTTCTGAATTCACTGACCAATCATTTAGTCCAGATCACGTCAGAAACCTGAAAATGTGGACAAACCAAAGATGTTGAGTGGAGCAACAACACCAGAACACCACTTTAGGTCTGGTGTGTGATAATTAGTGACATCTGCTGGTGGGACACGCCCCTCCTGTCCCTCAAAGTGTGTGCGTGGAGTGTGGTGGCCTCACATACCAGGAAGGATGGAAATCACCCGTCTGTCTTCATGCGTTCTTTTTCTTTCACTTCAAACTGCAAACATCTGTAAAAACAGGATGGCACGGGATGGCACAGGATGGCACAGGATGGCCCAGGATGGCACAGGATGGCACAGGATGGCACGGGATGGCGACCTGCCCAAAGCAGCGCTCTTACACAAACTGTTTCTAAGGCTATGAAACTATTTTTACTTTTAAGCTGCAGTAGGATTTTAAAGCTAAAAGAGGCTAAAGTGTCCAGTGTCACATGACACGTCTCTCACACACGCACACACACACACACATACAGCCATGTATTTATTATTAGTGCAGCTTTAAAGGACAAACTCCAGGTAATGTACATGATTCACTCAGTCATAGCCAGGTGAGAACTAGAGCCTGTTCACCTTTGATGGAGATGAAAACCACCAGCTAGTACTCCTCATACACACGCACACACACCCCACACTTACACACACCCTGCCCCTGCTTTACCACACACACACTCACTCACGCGCACACACGCACGCACACATACGCACGCACACACACACACTCACGCACGCGCACACACACGCACTCCCGCACGCGCACAAACACGCTCACACACACACCCACACACGCACTGCACGCACCTGCACCAGACACACGCGCGCACACACACAGGCACGCACACACCTGCCCACCACACACACCCCACACACGCACCCCCCACCCACACACACACACGCACACACACGCGCCCCACACCCACCACCTGCACTTACCACACCTAGAAGCGAAGGTCTCCTAGAATGTTAATGAGCTTGAGCTCTGGCCAGGACAAACTATGCAAATCAAGACCACCTGTGCTTGTGTTTCTGCAGTTGACAGGTTTTGTATTGTGTTACTTTTGTGTTACTTTGACAACGCATTTTGAAATGTACTCTCAATGAACTATTGTAAAACACACACACACACACACACACACAGTATATAGGTGTTGTACAGTTGTTTCCATATATCTGTGTAAACATTATTCTGCCTTAACTATAGAAGCTCTAAACAAGGACGTTCTGTTGGACAGGTTATTGTTAGTGATTTAGTTCTTTAGGGTCGTGTGTGTGTGTGTGTGCGTGTGTGTGTACATGCCTGTGTGTGCCTGAATGTGTAAACACCTCCTCAGCGTGCAGCTGGCTGAAGGTGGCGCTGTTGCTCGGGGGTCACTCACTTGATCCATGTTTTGGTTTGTGTGGACGGTGCCTTTTCACGGTGCCCATGACTCTAAAGATGTCATGGGGTAATTGTGTGTGTGTGTGTGTGTGTGTATAGTTTGCTCTTTACTATGTAGCATATTGTTATTTACACAATGTGGATGCTCGCGGCGTAATATCTATATATACTGTACATATATACATATATAAATCTATATTTTATTTTGCATCATTGTGTCACACGTCTGAAGACATAAAAACACATTTGATTCATGTTTTCACGGAGACATTGATACGATTGAGAACAGTCTTTTAAATATTCAGTGGTAAAATAATAAACATTTTTTGAATGTCTTTTTTTAGACACTAAAGTCCTGGCAGATGAAGATGATGTGTACATATGGACACATGTGTCTCTGTTGTGTAGTAATGCATGTGCCTGTCTTTGTCCACTTTGTACAGACTGACTTACGCTTCGTCTGCAAAGCTCAGCCCCTGCGATAAAAAGCTTTGTTTGCATGTTTTATTAAGCAATTGTTTAACAATTGTTAGTCGAGTAAAAAACAACAACAACAACACAAAACTGTTATTTAATGTTGCATTTTATTGCACTTAATTCCCCAAAGTGAATGAGGATGCTGTGTGTGTGTGTGTGTGTTGTCTTTTCATTTATAGATAAGGCAGCAAATAGTTCAAGGCAGGAAATTTAACAAAAAGAAAACTTTGATTTCGCTCCTTTTCAGCAAATTTGTCAAAATGTCACTGTACAAAATGACTGTTGAGAAAAAGAAGTCATGTATATTTATTTTATATCCTCTATCGTAATAATAAAAACATTTTGTCTCAGTCATTTACACGTGAATTGCTGTTCTATAGTTCACCACTTGATGTCACTGTTTACTCTGGAGGAGGCCGTCATCAACAAAGACATCCTCTTTGATTTAAAGGGCATTTACGTCTTTTAGTACATGGATTATAATCCACATGTAAACTACTGCAGCTTCATATTCAAATACAACAATGAAGTCTATTAGTGTCATTGTATAAAATAAAAAGCAGATGATACAGGGCTCACGCTGGCCTGTGTGTATTAAAAACATGTTTTATATATATATGGGCCATTCTACCGAATTCGTGCAAATTGCTGTCCCACAATAAAAAAACTATTTAACAAAACAATTAAGAATTCAGACCTTCAATATTTACTAAGATTATGTTATGATCTAGGTAAACACAAGACTGTAACTATTTAGTAATTAAGCTAAATATATACAAAATCATCATTTATGCTACCTTCCTAGGTACTTTCTATTGGGAAGTAGTTGTCCCAATCTCTAAGCCCTAAATTTCAATCCATGAAAATAATACTTAAAAGAATTTTGTCATTTTTTCCAATGGTGTATTTTAAAATATATGTTTGGTTTCTTTTAAACAGAATGTAAAACATTTAGATTCATTTTGAAGTTTTTTTTTAAATTACAAAACATGCTTTAAAAAATGCTGTCCCACACTTTCATGTCACAACCGTAACACGAGTTGTTTTACCATATGGGTGGAGCCTGGTTTTAGTCACACCCCAGAATTTCTGACCAAGAAATGACACTGCATCCCTGTCCCTCATGGCTGCATGGTGAGATATTACCTCTCATAATTTTTAAGTAAATGGGCTCCAAAGTCTGACAATCAGCATGTTGCATTAATAATTGTCACAACCGTACACATATTATCTGCAAGTAAATACACTTTTGGGGGCTCAAAACAAAATATTATGTTTTGTTGTGTGTACAACTGTTCAAACATCTGTTCCTAGCCAATTACTTGTTAGCATGTTTGAGTTATGCTAGGAATTAGCTAAAAATGTCACAATCGTAACAGTCACAACCGTAACAAATTGTAACGTTACGGTTGTGACATAATCATTATGGTGTACTGTTCCACATATTTAAGGACATTTTTCATCATTATTATTACATTACACTCATTAAACATGATAATAATAATAATAATAATAATAATATTGTTATTATATTTGATTTGTAAAGCACATTTCATTTTTAAGAATCTCAGAGTGCTAAATAATGTTTGATATGATAAGGAAAGAAGGAAAGAGAACGAAACTAGAAACGAAAGAAAGGAGGAAAGATCAAATCTATCAGTGATTTATCTGACAGGGAGCAAAGGAAGGTCAGAAGATCATGGCGAAAAAGACAGCAACATCACAGGCTATTGGTGAAAAGTCAAAGAGAGATGGAGAGATTGTGCACAACTTCCACGCCACCTCCCACACCCTCTGCCACGCCTTCTCCCATGCCGCCTTACCTTCCACGCACTTCTAGTGAGACGTTCGAATGCGTGACCACAGAAAAATAAACTTGAATGGAAGAAAGAAAAATATAGAAAACGGTGCCATAGATTGTGCGTGAGGCCAGAGAAGTCAAAATGTTCCGCAAGAACAAAAACCTAGAAGGAAGTATGGAAGCACAGAGTTCCTGTGCATATCAGAAAGACCCTTCTTTTCCATAACACATTCATGCACAATTTGCAGAAAAAAATACAAGTCTGCCAATTATAAAGAGAAACATGGATTAAGAAGCGCATTGACAAGCAGTTTGCTCAGAAAATACAATCTTGTTTCTATGCTCAGAGAAACACTAGGCAGCTCCCACAGGCAGCTCTCAACACGACTGCAGACAACCCACATCTAAAGTTCACATATCAGAGACATAACATTTGTGTTTGTAAAATTCACATTAAAAGGCAGGTTATGAGTTAATATTAAGCAATAAGGTTGAGGGGATATAATACAACCTTGCAAACAAAATACTGTGGTCATGAGCAAAACAGTGCGGTCACTACCGTAACAGTGCGGTCACTACCGTAACACTGAATGTTTTGTAAAATAAAATAAGAATTGAGTAATTAAATAACATTTTATGATAACTATTGGTTAAATATACATTCAATGTAATAACTAATGAACTCTGAGATCTCTATGATCAGTGTAATTCATTTTACAAAAAAGATTGCATTTCAATTTTGATGAGTCTTAGAAAATAAACTTTGAAATATTGTTTAAAAAATAATTTTAAGTGATTTAGTTGTAAAACCCTTCATAATAAATTACTAAAATTATTCTTTAGAGGGTGTATGGACACACAATATTAACAGATTAATATAATGGTTTTTATTGCAGTGTGTTGCTGTGTTACGGTAGTGACAAATTTTAGGAGTTGAAAAACATTTCAAGAACAGGCAGACATTAATATATGAAATTTGACTGCACCTTTACTAGATATGTACCATAGACATATGGTACAATATATGTATGGACAAGGTTTTTGGAAAAAAACAACTTTTGAAAATGTGTTTCCAACTCTGGACTTTGCACGAATTCGGTAGAATGGCCCATATACAGTCTCTCTCTCACTCTCTCTCAATTCAATTCAATTTTATTTGTATAGCACCAAATCATAACATACATGATCTCAGGTCTGTACATAGAAAACATCAAAGAGAGCAGAGAAACACAACAGTTCACACAATGAGCAAACACTAGGCATCAGTGGAGAGAAAACACTCCTCACAGAACCAGACTCACACATGTGCAGCATCTGCATCGACCGGTTGGGGTGAAAGGAAAATGGGGGACAGCGGAGAGGAGGGGGACAGAAAGGGGGGAGAGAAAGGACAAGAGGGAGATGAGGGAGAGACAGAAGAGAGAGAGGGACCAGCAGCAGATACACAACAACTGTATCAGGTTACAAGTTTATACAGTTACTGATATCGACTTTTTAATTACAAAATAATAATAATGGTGATGATGAGCGTAGCCTCGGAAACTGGATCTTGATCCTGCAACCTGCAAAATGAGGATACAGAGAGAGAGAGGGAAGGAAGGAAGGACACAAACTAGGGAGAGAAAGAGACAAGGTTAATGACATATAAAAAGTCATAATCAAATGCTGAGTGTGAGAGAGTGAATGTGCGTGTACCACAGGAAAATCCCCCAGCAGTTTAGTTCTATAGCAGCATAACTAAGAGATGGTCCAGGTTTCCCTGAACCAGCTCTAACTATAAGCTTTATCAAAAAGGAAAGTTTTAAGTTTAACTTTAAATACAGAGAGAGGCTCCGCCTCCCGAACTATCATTGGAAGCTGGTTCCACAGGAGAGGAGGAGCCTGGTAACTAAAGGCTCTGCCTCCCATTCTACTCTTACAGACTCTGGGAACCACAAGTAAACCTGTATTTTGTGACCTAAGTGGTCTATTAGGGTGATAGGGTAAGACTAGGTCTTTCAGGTATGAAGGGGCGTGACCATTAAGTGCTTTGTATGTGAGGAGGAGGATTTTGAATTGAATTCTAAACTGTGGGTGGAGCCAGTGTAGAGAAGCTAACACTGGAGTTATATGGTCTCTCTTTCTAGTTCCTGTCAGAACTCGTGCTGCAGCATTTTGAATTAACTGAAGGATTCTAACAGACTTGTTAGAACATCCTGATAATAAGGAGTTACAGTAATCTAATCTAGATTAACAAAAGCATGAACTAGTTTTTCAGCGTCCTGTAAAGACAGAATGTTTCTAATTTTCATAATGTTCCGCAGGTGGAAGAAGGCTGTTCTGGAAATGAGTTTTATGTGTGAATCAAATGACATTTCCTGGTCAAAAGTAACTCCAAGGTTCCTCACAGTGGAACTGGAAGCCAGGGTGATGTCATCTGTTGACCTCAGACAATGACCTTGTATCTATAGACCCTTTCGAGAGCTACGTCACAGAACTGTGCGTGCACAGTTTGGGGTCAGAAAACTCACTCCAGTCCAGACCAACACATAAGCTGCCTACATGTAGCGTAGTTGGCTGTGAAAATAGAACCATCAATGGTGTCAAGTTCTCCAAGCATGAAATGTGTGTGTCAGTGAACATATGTATATGAAACCTATGCTGCCTAAAGTTATGTTGTAGTTAGTAGCTAGCGCATTGACAAGTCAACATGGCGTGCTAAAAACATTCCTTGTAAGACTTGTATGCGCGTAGACTTTCACGCGTGTACGGGCTAGCTTTATCTATAAGGTAAGCGTGAAGAGCTAGCCACTTGCTAATATCATCTACCAAATCTTTTATGGAAGCTGGGTCAGGCAGACTACTGCCGTCGGCCAGTACTAATTTATTTAGGTATTGTTCGCAGTCCTTAATCAGCAACGAAAGAACATTTTCAGAATTAAGAATGAAACTGGTACTGTTAGACCTGAGTGCCCCGGTTGGAACAAGGGCCTTTCTGCATGGAGTTTGCATGTTCTCCCCTTGTGTGTGTGGGTTCTCTCCGGGTTCTCCGGCTTCCTCCCACAGTCCAAAAACATGCAATGTAAATTGGACACTCTGGACCATAGGACCATAGGAGTGAGTGTGGGAGTGAATGGTTGTTTGTCTCTATCTGTGTGTCTCTGACAAACATCAAAGTCCTGGTTTGATCTCTAACAAACGTCAAAGTCCTGGTTTTATCTCTAACAAACGCCAAGTCCTGGTTTTCTCTCTAACATCAAAGTCCTGGTTTGATCTCTAACAAACGCCAAAGTCCTGGTTTTATCTCGAACATCAAAGTCCTGGTTTTATCTCGAACATCAAAGTCCTGGTTTGATCTCAACATCAAAGTCCTGGTTTTATCTCGAACGCCAAAGTCCTGGTTTTATCTCTAACATCAAAGTCTTGGTTGTATCTCTAACATCAAAGTCAATTCAATTCAATTCAATTTTATTTGTATAGCGCCAAATCATAACATACATTATCTCAAGGCACTGTACATAGACAACATCAAAGAGAGCAGAGACCCCCAACAGTTCACACAATGAGCAAGCACTAGGCATCAGTGGAGAGAAAAAACTCCCTCTTAACAGAAGAAGAAATCTCTGACAGAACCAGGCTCAGAGATGTGCGGTCATCTGCCTCGACCGGTTGGGGTGAAAGGAAAAATGGGGGATAGTGGAGAGGTGGGGGACAGAAAATGGGGGGAGAGAAAGGACAAGAGGGAGAGACAGAAGAGAGAGAGGGAGACCAGCAGCAGATACACAACAACTGTATCAGGTTACAAGTTTATACAGTTACTGATATCGACTTTTTAATTTACAAAATAATAATAATGGTGACGATGAGCGTAGCCTCGGAAACTGGATCTTGATCCTTCAACCTGCATGATGAGAATACGGAGAGAGAGAGAGAGAGAGGAAGGAAGGAAGGACACAAACTAGGGAGAGAAAGAGACAAGGTTAATGACATATAAAAAGTCATAATCATATCCTGAGTGTGAGAGAGTGAATGTGTGGCAGTTTAGTTCTATAGCAGCATAACTAAGAGATGGTTTAGGTTTCCCTGAACCAGCTCTAACTATAGGCTTTATCAAAAAGGAAAGTTTTAAGTTTAACTTTAAAGAGAGGCTCCGCCTCCCGAACTATCATTGGAAGCTGGTTCCACAGGAGAGGAGCCTGGTAACTAAGGCTCTGCCTCCCATTCTACTCTTACAGACTCTGGGAACCACAAGTAAACCTGTATTTTGTGACCTAAGTGGTCTATTAGGATGATAGGGTAAGACTAGGTCTTTCAGGTATGAAGGGGCGTGACCATTAAGTGCTTTGTACGTGAGGAGGAGGATTTTAAATTGAATTCTAAACTGTATGGGGAGCCAGTGTAGAGAAGCTAACACTGGAGTTATATGGTCTCTCTTTCTAGTTCCTGTCAGAACTTGTGCTGCAGCATTTTGAATTAACTGAAGGATTCTAACAGACTTGTTAGAACATCCTGCTAATAAGGAGTTACAGTAATCTAATCTAGATGTAACAAAAGCATGAACTAGTTTTTCAGCATCCTGTAAAGACAGAATGTTTCTAATTCTCATAATGTTCCGCAGGTGGAAGAAGGCTGTTCTGGAAATTAGTTTTATGTGTGAATCAAATGACATTTCCTGGTCAAAAGTAACTCCAAGGTTCCTCACAGTGGAACTGGAAGCCAGGGTGATGTCATCTAAAGTGACAATGTGGGCAGAAAGTTTTTCTCTGAGGTGTTTAGGGCCGAGTATAATGACCTCAGTTTTATCTGAGTTTAAAAGTAGAAAGTTACAGGTCATCCAGGACTTAATGTCTCTGAGACATTCCTGGAGTTGAACAACCTGATTTATTTCATCCGGCCTCATCGATAGATATAGCTGTGTGTCATCTGCATAACAATGAAAATGTATGTTATGCTTTCTAATAATGTTCCCTAGAGGAAGCATATATAAGGTAAAAAGTATAGGCCCAAGCACTGAGCCTTGTGGAACTCCACAATTAACTTGTGTTTGTAATGAGGCTTTATCATTAACGTGAACAAACTGGAATCTATCAGATAAGTATGATTTCCTGGTTTTATCTCTAACATCAAAGTCCTGGTTTTATCTCTAACATCAAAGTCCTGGTTTTATCTCTAACATCAAAGTCTTGGTTGTATCTCTAACATCAAAGTCCTGGTTTTATCTCTAACATCAAGTCTTGGTTGTATCTCAACATCAAAGTCCTGGTTTTATCTCTAACATCAAAGTCTTGCTGTATCTCTAACATCAAGTCCTGGCATCTCTAACATCAAAGTCCTGGTTGTATCTCTACATCAAAGTCCTGATCTAACATCAAAGTCTTGGTTTTTGTATCTCTAACATCAAAGTCCTGGTTTTATCTCTAACTAAAGTCTTGGTTGTATCTCTAACATCAAAGTCCTGGTTTATCTCTAACATCAAAGTCTTGGTTGTATCTCTAACATCAAAGTCCTGGTTTTATCTCTAACATCAAAGTCCTGGTTGTATCTCTAACAAACAGCGCAGATGTCAGAGCATCGTCTGTCCACCAAGCTGAGACACTTTCACTTTCTATTAGCTCCACCCTTACACACAGACAAACTCATCTTTTATGTTCACACTCAAAAGTTTCCATTTATGTTTATATTTATTGACATTTTTGTTGTTTACATTCTCACAAAACAAAACAAATGAACGTGGACACTTTTTTATCTGTTTCCATAGCAACTACACAACAACACAGAGGTGAGAGGCCATGTGACATCATCACAGCATCAGCCAATCAGCTCTGTGTCGTGACCAGGAAATACATTCTGATTGGCTGCGGAGTGAAGAGACATTAGAACAAGCTTTTTAGCTCCACCCACATCTGAAAACACACACGCACACACACACACACACACTACTACTATGGGCTATGATGAACCTGCTGGACGACTGTTGCTCGTGTTGGACGGTTTCCGTGGATACAAACCTGCAGCAGTTGTTCGGACCAAGACTTGATGATTCCGATTCCGAGGTTTGGTCAGTGGTGTTAGAGAAGACGAGCTTCGTAGTCCTGTCAATCAAACTAGCCTGTATCTCATTTCAAGGGCGTGGCCATTAAAGACGGGGAGTGGGTCTGAATGTTGTCAGATTCATCTCTAATACACGTGTTTTTCATACATAAAATCTCACACACATACACAATTAAGAGATGAACACATGAAACAGGACACAGCAAAATCCCTTTCAAATTAAATGTCCTGGCTGTACGTCTCCAGAACTCATCAGCAGCTCACAACCTGCGGTGCCCTCTTCAGGCCTTGTAGTGAGGCCCGTTGGACCCGCGAGCCGGTCGTTTGGTGCCATCGTTAGCGTTAGAGGAGGCGGAGCCACCGCGGGTTTTGGAGACATGTTTTTTCTCCTTCGAGGACGGTTGAGTCTGAGCAGCAAGCGACGATGGCCCGACAGCTACAGCCAAGAGGTTTTCACCAGGTTCCACGATGGTGTTAATTACTGCGACAATAAAGACACGACATTCAGACTCATCTACGTCACATGATCACGTCTTTATGTGACTGTGACACAGAGAAGATCTGTTTAAACAAAAACTGAAAAAACTAAACCCCAAAGACTGGTTTACCTTCAAGCTGCCGCTGGACTCGTCTCAGTTCTTTCAGAATGGAAGTAATCTCCTGCAACAGGAAACAAAAGATTCACTACAGTCCAGAGAACCCGACTGACATTCACAATGGTCCAGAGAACCCGACGACATGACATTCACTACGACATTCACTACGGTCCGGAGACCGACTGACATTCACATGGTCCAGAGAACCCGACTGACATTCACCATTCACTGAGGTCAGAACCTGACTGACATGCACTCGGTCCAGAGAACCCGACTTTCACTATGGTCAAGAAACCTGACATTCACTACGGTCCAGATGACTGACATTCACTGGGTCCAGAGAACCCGACTGACATTCACTCGGTCCAGAGAATGACTGACATTCACTGCGGTCAGAGAACCCGACTGACATTCACTTCCAGAGAACTGACTGACATTCACAACCCGACTGACATTCACTCATGGTCCAGAGAGACGACATTCACAACCCGACTGACATTCACTGGTGACTGGACATTCAACTAGGTCCAGAGAACCGATTCACTGAGGTCCAGACATTCAGAGAACCCGACTGACATTCACAGACCACTGACATTTCACTTCACGGTCCAGAGAACATTCACTGACGGTCCATACCCGACTGACATTCACGGTCCAGAGAACTCCGACACAATCAACGGACTGACAATCACTACGTCCAGAGAACCCGACTGACATTCACTACATCCAGAACCTTGACATTCACAACCCGACTGACATTCACTACAGTCCAGAGAACCTGACTGACATGCACCACGGTCCAGAGAACCCGAGGAAGAGAACCCGACTGACATTCACTACGGTCCAGAGAACCCGACTGAGTCCAGAGAACCCGACTGGACATGACATTCACTACGGTCCAGAGAACCCGACTGACATTCACAACCCGACTGACATTCACTACGGTCCAGAGAACCCGACTGACATTCACTATGGTCCAGAGAACCCGACTGACATTCACAACCCGACTGATTCACTACGGTCCAGAGAACCCGACTGACATTCACTATGGTCCAGAGAACCCGACTGACATTCACAACCCGACTGACATTCACAACAGTCTCACAAGAACCTTGTTGGATGTTTTTAGGATGGGAACTTCATTCTCAGCGTTGATCTTCGCTTCAATTTCCTCCCAGACCTCAGACTTGTTCTGGAACAGAACCCTGAGACAAAAAACATACAGTCAATTATCGAGTCAGTAGGTCATCCTAACTAACCCACACACATACACACACATACACACACAGACACACACAGACTCACTTCATCTTGTCAGCCAGCTGCTCCGTGTTCTCGCGGATCGACTGCGACAGTTGTGAAACCGGGTTCAACATCAGATTATCCAGAATGACCTGAAAGAGAAGAGGACGTTGAAGACACAGCGAGACGAGACAACGTTGTGTTGTTGTGTAGTTGTGTTGTTGTGTGTGCTACGTTCACACTGCAGAAATTCACACCGACCAAGGGGCGGAGCTTAACACACTTCATATCATTATAATCCCGATAATAGACAAATTCAAAAACAAGACAAATGCGTGACAAGGAACGGCGACGTGATGGCGACCTGGTCCGCTGTCAGCATGTTTGTGCTGCCCTCTAGTGGACGTTAGCCCTCATTACTGCAGTGATAATATAGAATAATACAAAGCTGGTCTGACGAGCTGCAGAGTGAACGTAGCGTCGCTGGGATCAGAACGTGACCTCTTCACGGTTCCACTGTCGCTGCTGCTGCTGCTGCTGCTTAGAACCGGGCTCGGGCTCATTCATGTTTGCATCCAGGTGGGAAACGGCAGAAGAACCTGGAGGAACCTTCTGGAAGTTTAAACTGGCCTCAGGAATATGTTGGACCAGCTGGAAAGAGAGTAGAGGCAGTGTGGTTCTGGTGATCCAAGCCCGGAATGTTCCTGATCAAAGAGGCGAGCGGGCGCCGTGAACACATGCAGCAGCCATGTTTGAGTGGAACATGTGATCGCTCAGGAGGAACCTACTGGTCACCAGGTCCAGAACTGACCCTCAACCAGCAGAACCAGTTCATTCAAGGGCGGAGCAATGGGTGTGGTTTTATGAAAAAAAAAAAAATAGAAATTTGAAACAGTGTGAAAATAAAGGTGAGTCGCACAACAACAGGAAACACACACACACACACACACACACACACACTGCTGCCTCCATCATAAAGACGTGATCATGTGACATAGACATCGTAGAAACTAAAACTTAGTTGCCTGGTTCTCAGCAGCAGTTTACACTTTTTTACACTTTACACACCGTTACATTTACAAACTGTCAGCTTAAGTTTTAACATGTTAGGATCAATGGTGGGAGGGGCCTGATGGTGATGGAGGAACCAATCACAGAGCAGCAGCAGTGATGAAACACCTGAGATGGTTGAACTCCACGAGAGGAAGATAAGATGAAGCGTGATGATGACGTGGTGTCATATTTAACCTGTGAACACACAAAGAACCAGGTTCTGGAACCGAACCATCAACCTGTGGTGCAGGTGGTGTTTGTGGTGCAGGTGGTGCAGGTGGTGTTTGTGGTGCAGGTGGTGCAGGTGGTGTTGGTGGCTCACCTCCTCTCTGGCAGAGATGGTGGAGGCCGGTGTGTTGGGCAGTGAAGTGGGCGAGGTGGTTGTGCCCACGCCGGAGCTCAGAGAGTCTCCGTCCCCGGCTACATCGTGGATTTCCTTGGCCAGGAAGGCCAGATCTTTGGCCAAGTCCTGACTGAGTCTGGGAGGAAAATAAAAAAAACACAATCACTGTCCACGTCCAGAAAGATACATCAAAAACTCGGGAGGAAACAAATTCTCATCCATTCACACTAATGAGTTCATTCAGTGAATTACAGCTGACAGCGCCACCTGGTGTGAACCATCAGTCACTACATGAACATGTCACATGACTCACAGACACAAAATAAAACAGGAAGTCCATAAAACCATTCAACTCATAATGAAAAATAAAACTAGATTTGAATTTCTTTATGATACGGTTCATCATGCTTTTTAGGGGCGTGGCACTTTTTTAAATGTACGTGTTGACAAACTTTGAAACTTTCTGAATTTAAAGTTTGTAACACGCGTCAGATGGAGGACGTTGGTGTCCCAGAGTCTCATACAGCTACATGTCAGTATTCAGAAAGTGGCAGCACCACCTACTGGCAAGAGGAACTTAAATGTTCTACATTTCACTGGATGTTTTCTTATGGAATAAAAAGATGTGCACAAACACCTGAAGATGCAAAACCAAAGATGGAGGTTTATCAAACCAAAGACAAACAGTTTCACAGATGTTTACTTGGCGATCTCTGCACTGTGGGTGGACCAGTTCTGGTAGGGATCGGCCTCGTTCTGGTCTTCGTCCTCTTCCGTCTCCAGGGAAATGGACTTGGACGGCGTTGCAGTCACGTGGTTGCTGCGGAGAGTGTGGGTGGAGGTGGAAGGATGAGAGGAGCGTTTGACTGCTCCGTAATCTTCCTCAGACGACGAGGAGAACTCCGAGTCCTTCTGTCTGCGACGGAAACCTGGAAGCATTTGTTCAGGTTTAGTTCATCAGCTGATCGCTTTGACCAGAAACTACAAAATGTGTTTCCATGGCAACAACAACTGTCTCTATAAGCTCAACAGCACATACAACACACAGTATAAGTGAATTATTGTAAAGTGCCACAAGGGGGAGCTGCAGCTTTCAAGTCATCAGATAAAGATGCGTTAAAAGAAGTGTTGCTCACTGTAAACTAATGACGTATTTCCACCGGCTCAACTCGCCTCGCCACGCCGCGGTTTAAGTAGCTTTTCCACAAGTATAGTTACCTGGTACTAGGTACTATTTTTATTATAATCTTTTTTTTTTAGTACCTGCTCAGGCGAGGTTCCAAAAGCGTGCAGAGTAGGTAACTATGTGATGATTGGTCAGACTGCGGCCACTGACTGGTCAGGTCAGAGAGTCATCACAGGAAGAGACATCCCACACAAAAATCTAGCCGAACTGTAGATCACTTAAAACTACTTAACAATGCTAAAAACGTGGGTTAATCTATAACAACCACAGGAGTGTAAAGTCACTCATCACTCGTGGCACCGGTGGAAATGTGCCATAATATTATGGACTCACCTGAACTGGAGTACTTGGATCCACCGGATCGGGTATGGGTCACTGGTTGCTTTCCTGAAGCTCCGCCCCCTCTGCTAGTTGCCTGCCGGATATCGCCCACCGATGTTTTCCTTGTGGAGGTGATGGGCTCCGTGTTGCGGGTGGACTGAGTGGAGCGGCCTGTGGATGAGGTCTCATTGTCACTGGGAGCAGTGAAGGAGCCCGTCCTCTTCCTGGGCATCGCTAAGATGTCCAGTCTGGACAGCTTTTTCCCCTCGCCTGAGGCTTTGGGTGGCACTGGGATACTGTCAGAGTTCTGGGATCCCCGGTCAGTCTCTGCACCTTCATTGTCTGAGGCCTCGCCGAGTCGTGCTCGTCGCAGCATGGACGCTCGGGTTGGACGTGGTGCTGACAGGCTGTTGGAGCGTGTCAGAACCTGCTGAGTCACGGTCTTGGATGTTTTACCGTTGTCATCTCTCGGAAGAGGGGTGATGGGTTTTTTGCTGCGGTTGGACGAACGTGATGTTTCGTGGTCAGATGATACAGTTTCAGTCCAGTGCATACCAGAATCCTGCTGGCCCTCAGACAGATCCAGAGAGCCACGATTCCCCGCACTGCGGCGAATCTGGAAGCGTTTTACCGTGGCCGCCTTATTTGGCGCATCTACAGATGACGGGTTTCGGCGTTTCTCAGAAAGACGTTCGCGGGCAGTGAGCTGCCGTCCCTTTTCTTGTACGGACGGGCTAGAAGAAGACTTCTTCTGTAGGCTGCTAATAGGGGGACGCTTTTTAGAAGCAGAACTAACAGCAGCATTTTTGCTGCTGACTTGGCTCACAGTGCTCGCAGTGTCCACATCCGACTCACCAGACAGAGAGTCGTCCATGTGGCTGGAGGAGCCACCTTTCTTTGAACTATGACCTGAGCCAGTTGAGGGAAACTTGATGTCCAGCGGAGACAATGTCCCTTCAGCATCGTGAAGGAAACACTGTGTGTCCTGGCTGTTCTCCCTCTTCTGCTCCAAGTCTCTGATGGATGGGTGGCTGGAAATGTGAGGGAGTTTCTTCATCTGGACAGTGTCACAGGGCCGCTCTCTAGTGAAGCTCTCCTGCCGCACAAAACTGTCTTTAGTTGGAACAGAGTCCTTGTCCTGTGTTTGTAGGTTTGGAGCAGAGCTGTTAGGTTTGATGCCTGTCCTCCTGGGTTCATGTCCACTTAGATGTCGGATCAGGACTGTGGTTGGGGCAGATTTTGCAGGAGGGTCTGGTATCCTTTCAGACTGTACAGGGCTCCAGACATGGTCTGGTTTACCTGGAAGGTCTTTAGTGCCAATGTAGAAGGAGGTGGTTTTGGTGGATAGAGAACCTTTCTCCTGACTTTTAAACGGAGGACCAGGGAGGCCTGGAGACACAGCTCCGGACCTGGCCTGACTCCTCTTTGTCTTTTCCAGAATGTGTCCATCATCTGAGCGGCTGGCATCACTCAGGCTGTCTGGGTCCACATCATCCTGAATGGACAGGTGGTGGGTGGAGTCCTGTGGAAGGGGAGGAACAAACACTTTGTCCAAGGGTTCCAGGCCTTGGTAAGGTTCATGGCAAATCAGGACACTTGGTGTGACAGAGTCCAGCTTTTCTGGAGGCACCTGGGGAAGAAGCCGCCTGGTTCTGGACCCATGACTGGACTCTGATTCGGAGTTGTCGTAGCTGTAACTTCCCATCGATCTGTTCAGAAAGTGCAAATCTACAACACACAATGGCAGTGAACTTGATTACAAACTTGACTCAAACTGTCCCTTGTTAAAGGGACAGTTTGAGGTTTTTAAATGTACACATCGCAGAGGGACACGGTGAACCTGTGTGAAGGTTTGATTCACAGCAATTACAACAGCTGTTCAAACACAGGTTCGGATTTGGACTCACCTTGTAGACTTTCTCCTTGAGGTGGAGTAGAACCAGGTTCAGCATAACTGTCTGCCAGACTGGCCCAACGTGAAACCCACTTTGGTCCCTCCACACCGTCAACAGGAGCTGTTGGAACCTACAAGACAAAGCATGATGGGAAAAAGTTACCTGATGATAGAAAATGATGAATTTGTGAGGTGGTGTGAAGAATCCTATCTTTAACTTGTAGGGATAGTCCAGGTTATTTAAAGTGTGGCTGGATGAGCAGTTTTCAGCGCCCCCTGCTGCTGAGATCCAGCCTGAGACACAGAGAAAACATGGCTGCCAACGGAGACAAAAACTGATTTAATCCACTTAACAAAAGTCTATGTCAGTTCAAGTTTCTGATGTCTACGCCACATGATCATGTCTTTATCTCACTGTGAAACTGAAGTTTGTAAACCACTCACTCTCCTGCACCAAAGTCCAGAGAGAAAGTCAGTGATTTGAACTCGCGGGGACACAGGAGTCCCTGCTGTCACTGAGCGTGAGCTTGAGTGTCTCAGGCTGGTTCTCAGCAGCAGGGGGCGCTCACTGTCAGCACAGTGTCAGTCCCTCATACAACCACACTTAACAAAAACTCAACTAAGTGCAAAATACATCGACCTACAGGTAAAAAAGAAGAGACTTGATGGTAATGGTTGGCAGATCAATGAACAGAGGGAAAACCAGTCTGCAGGCACTGGGATCACAACATGCTACACAGCAGATTCTCCAGGTTGCAGAGGTTTTTACCTGTATGGGGCCTGAGGGGGCGCCACTGAGAGCAGCTGGGATAAAGCCATGCAATGGGTCCACAGTGCTACCATCAGTAGGCAGGTTAGCTCGTTCATCCTTGCCACCATTTATTACAGGTCTATACACTCCTGTGTTCACACCACTGTACTCTGGAGATTCCAGGACGCCAAACACCTGCATGCAGGGGGAGGGGTCAAGGGTCAAGAAGGAGAAGAGGTTTCATGCATCCCTGTGTGACAACATGTGTGAACACCAACACTGAAAACCATCAGTCTGATCCTGATCCTGTGAACCGGTCTCCTCTTTTTACATTGGTCCATTTGTTAACTGACGGACTTGTCTTGATTCACAGATCCTGAACCTGAACCTGGACAAAAGCAGCTGTCATAATTTACAAGATGGCCACCATGTTCTATTGAATAAGAGCTGAAACTAGTGACTGAGACCAAACAAACTGAGTTATTTTTGTAATCAGTGGCTTTTCAGTGTATTATACTTCATGATCAGCTTCACTTTTTTAAATATTCGGTCTATGGTTTAAACACCTAAACATGATTTGATTATTTGATGATGGAGGCAGAGCAGAGCTCACAAGATGTCAGGAACATGGACAACGGCTTTGTCTGAGAGCTTTGTTCGGTTTATGGAAGATGTAAAAAACCTGGTCTATCCCTTTACCAGAGCAGAGGATGGTTTAAGTTTGACTCACCTGGTCAATCATGCAGCGAGCTTCCTCCACCTCCTTGTCCTGTGCCTCTGTCTCGATTGTGTAGGTCCCAGCGTCACTCAAACTGTCGTCCTCTTCGTTCCTGACCGTCTTCTGTGAGCCTTCAATGTCTCCTGTTTGGGAGAGTGTTGAGGACACGTGTGGTCCAGAGGACAGCACTGGGACAGCGGTGTGTCCTGCACTGGGTGAGACACAGGTCTGTGAGACTGCTGGAGTCTGCAAAGGGTAGGAGAGGGAGACTGAGGACAGTGCTGGAGGTTCTTGAGGAGAGGGAATCCTTGCGTGTGGAGGCAACTCCATCACCGGTGGGGCAGACATTGGTGGAGGAGACATCTTGTCCCTTGTTGGGGAAAAGTCTTGCCGACTGGAATCCTTTAGGAATTCAGCAGCAAACTCCTGCGCAAGCTTGGACTTCTTCCCAACGCTACCGAAGGGTCTGACGACAAATCCCGTGGAAGAAGGAGAAGAGGAAGTAGACAAGGCCACCTCCCTCTCTGTCTTCTCCCTCTTCAGAGAGCTGGACCTCTGGGGACCACCATGACCCTGAGTCTTCAGAGGAACTGTCACCTGCTGGGTGGGAGGGATGTGACCGTGCACAGACGCCGGCCTCTCACTGCCTTTCCTGCGCTCCAACTTTGCCTTCAGGGCAGAGTATGAGTCAGAGTGGGCGGGATTGTGTGTGAAGGACTGTGAGCGTTTTTTGCGCGGGTTGTCATCAAAGAACTCGATGATGAAGGCCTGCTGGGTCAGGTGCTCGGGGGGACGCTGCCTGGCTGTGTCTGTAGGGGGCGATGGAGCAAGAGGAGCTTGAGGGGGGCTCTGGGAAAGGGGGCGCTCTGGGGCCACAGGTGAGGCTGGAGCCACTCTGGGTGGAGAGTCCTGCAGCGGCTGGTGGAGCTGCTGCGCTGGAACAGGTGACTGACGGTGGACAGACCCACCGGGCAGGACAGTTGGCTGTGATGCCTCTGACTGCTCTGATTGGATGGAGTGGTGTGACTTACTCCTTTCTTTGAGAACTGGGTCTTCTGAGTCACTCTGGGTTCCGTCCTCATGGTGATGACCTGAAAACACGAATAAAGAAATCAACCTCCTTGATACATGAATTCTAGTACGTGGACCAATGAGCACAGTGAGCTTTCTAAAGTTAGCTTAGCAGTGACTGTTGTGGCTGATCTCATATCAAGAGCTGCTAATGTTGCTAAAAGGATGGTGACATGGTGTCCTTGTCTGAGCACTGCGTTTGATGAACTGCATTTAAAATGACAAACAATTTGATCATTGCCAAACAACCAAACAAATTAAATTCAGCTTCATCGACTCATGTTTTTGTTTTCTACAGGTCCTTTTTCTGACAGCGTGAGGTGCTGTTGCCGCTAACAACTACACCGAGAAGAAATGGACTGTCTCTGATGCTGGACTCTGACCTTTGAGGGTCTTGATATTCACAGCGAGGTCACTCTTGGTGCTGTAAACGTCTTCACATGTTGGACGTCTCCTCATCATGCTGACATCACTGTGGACCAGCCAGTCAGCCACCTTGCTATCTGCTGACATCACCTCTGCAGCTGCGGCTGTGATGCTCGTCCTGGAGGGCGGGGCCTGCTGCTTCCTCTGGCGGGTGGAGAACTTAGTGACGTGGTCTTTGATCTTGATCTTTCCAGGTGTGCAGTCATCAAACTCGATGGTGAAGGAAGCGTGGCTCTGAACGACGGGTGGAGTTGGAGTAGGAGGGGAGGGCGGGAGCATGTATGTGTCCTTGGTGGGGATTTCATGAAGCTCCACCCCCGAGGTTCTGAGGTGTTGGAAGTCTTTGGTGGGGATCTCAAAGTAGCTCGTTTCACGATGGTAGGAGCCGAAGACGGTCTTTGGTTGGGAGT